>NW_020837950.1:58692622-58843270 GCF_003676395.1 Aethalodelphis obliquidens | reverse complement strand
TGTGTGTGTGTGTGTGTGTGTGTGTGTGTGTGTGTGTGTGTGTGTGTTCTGGGAATAAGAAAGAGAAACACATTATTAAACAAGTCAGGGTGGAAAATGTGTCCTAACAGGAGCCTTTTGCTTCAGACAAAGTGACCTGATTTGACAAAAATAAAGTTATGTAGTCAAAACACCCAGTGCCCAGTTTTGGATGAGGCTAGAGAAAATTTGCAGTCAGCTCTGCACAGAGGGTGAAGGGAGGGTGTGTGCTTCATGAAGTTAGTAAACAAAAAAGAGAGAAAAAAGAGCAGTACCATTACCGTCATTGTCTTCAGCTCTCTCCTAGCTAGCCTTTGTTCCTGTCAGTCAGCTCTGAGGACGTCTGTTCTGAAATTTAGTCTGTAAACCCTGTGAAGTAGGATTAGTTCAGAGAAACTCCCAGGAATGACAAAAGACAGAAAACATGAGAATTATGGGGCCCCACCCAGGACTGACAGTTTGTGGAAAAATCGAGGAAACCAAAGCATGCCAGCTATAGACTTTGTCTATTGAATGACTTTATGATTTTGGTCAGTCTGTGCTGTGCACAGTACTTTATAGATACGTTAATCCACGATTCCCCAGAAATCGTAACACATAGAGGAGGAGAAACGGTAAATAAAGAAAACAAACAATCAAAAGACCTTTGAAAGCCAGAAGAAAGGGGAAATAAAGCAAAAATAGAAAATAATAAAGTAATTTGAATGTTAGATGGAGGTTGACTCCACCAAATTCTTTCCTCAGAGGCTACTAGGAAACCTTCAAATGAGATTTTTTTTTTTTTTTCTGGCTTGGAGCAGTCTGAGGAATACCTGTGATTGATTGTTATTTTGTGAGAAAAAAATATTACATCCATATAAACAGCCATGTATTCAATTTTATTCCAACAGATCAAAATCATATCCAATTGAAATAACCCATATATAAGTGAAAAATTGTGACAACATAGTTCTATGATACTAACATCTCTTTAGTTGAGTACTCAAAGTATCAGGTAAGTATTTAAAAGGCACACACTGACTAAATTAGAACTGCAACACTCTGTAGGTAGTCAACTTAAAGTACTTTGTAATATTTGTTGAATGAATTAAATTAATTTTATGTCTTTTAACTCAAAACCTGAGTTTTCTAGGGTCTCGTTAGAAACGCCACCTTTCCTTTGTCTACGTATCATATTTTTGCTAAGGAACCAAAACCCATTTAAACTAAATTTGATTGCATAAACAAAAAATACTGAGGCTGAAATGTTTTTAGCATTATTTCTGCAAGTATAAATGTGTGTGTAAGTAACACACTTCTGTAAGTCTTCAGTAGCAACTGTTTTTAGGAGATATGATAAAATTTGACTTTGAGTAAATTAGGCTTTTTAACCTCAAAATTGAAATAGGTTTGGCATTTTCCCATCACTGGCAACTGCCCATGTTATTAAATAAGAAACCTGAGAACTATACTTTCCATGAAATTTTTGAAATGCCCACAAGTGGCATTAAATGATACTTGGCCATGTCAATGTAGTCTTGAGTCTCATTTGGCTGAAATTCTATCCAAAGACAAATGATGCCAATTTGCGTATATGCACTTCATCCCCCGAATCTCACTTTTTTGTTTTTCAAGAACATGTACTTGAGATCAGCCCCAAGGAGGCTTCGTTAAAGTAGTACCATAATCGTCATGTTTCAAAAAAATACATATGCCATCTATTGCATGTGTGTATGTGTTTTAATATACTCCAAATCCTTCTTTCCAGGGAGTAGTACTAGCAAATTATATTATTCTAGGTCATTGAAGATTTTCCATAACTAACAAGGCTTTGCTGTTCCTATCTGCTACTATGGAAAAATAAATTATTTAAAATAATCATTTATTTTAAAACATTTATTATGTGTCTACTATGTGCCTAAGAAACAACCCCTACTTTCAAGTTCATATTCTTGTTGGGAGACAGAGAGTAAACAGGTTATTAAAACGCAGTAAAATGAGTATGGTGACAGAGGTATGAATGAAATGCTATAAGAGTTCAGAAGAGAAGCATCTAATCCCAGTGTTAGACAATAAAAGATGCTTAATGCTCACTGAAAATACCTGAAACCACAGCAAGAACACTGAGTTTTAAATTATGATTTGTGAATATATGCACAGTACAAGGTTAAATTCACAAATTAACTAGATGAGTTGAGAAATTTTCTCATCTTCTACATTTTTGTTTTTAAAAATAGGAATACTACTATCTACTACTGAATACAAAGGAATTTGCTAAATATTAAGTGTTGAGGCCTTTTGCTTAGAAGAAATTCAATATTTCTGTTCTCAAATTTGAATGTATATAGAAGTAATCAAAATTAACTGTACATATATGCTTAAATATCAGGGAAATAACCTAAACATCATGAGAACCAATAAAAAATAAACTGTTTTATTTATCTTTTTGGTGATTTTACGTTGAATCTGTCTGTAAAAATTTCGTGAATCACAGAAAAACATCAGGGATAATGCAGTAACTCAAGTCAATTTTCACTTATCTATTACTTTTAAACTATTCATCGTGGTATTCTCACAAATATACTCTGAATCCAGTAATTTCTCAAAAATTACAGAATCAATAGTTTAGGATCCAAAGTGACCCCCTGTTAAGTAAGATGGAATCACTTTGTTATTTTATATTTGCTAATAGGAAAACATGTAAATGTATTTAATATTTGAAATACAGTGTTTTAATAAAACATAAAGAAGAGTTATAAAGTCTTTGCCGTCTTGAACTTTGTCTTGAAGGTCACACACACAAAGAATTTACAAGCAAGCATTGCCTAGTATATCTTAGGTCCAGAAAGAGGTGTAAAGTATGGGTAGACATGGTCCCTGCCCTCCTGGAATTGGTGTGTAAATGATGGAGTGCAAAATGGGAGAACATAGGTAATAAAGGGGTGGTGAGATCATTGGATATGGATTAAATACAGAACCAAACAGATACAAGACTGCCGATTTTCCCAGAAAAATCTTGTTAGTTCCTGCTTCTACACTTGCTCCTCTCTAATCAATTTTCTACACACTAGTCACATTGTTCTTTAAAAATATTTATTGTGTCATGCAAACTTCTTGCTAAAAACCCTACAATGTCTTTCATTGAACTTGGGAAAAAGACTAAAATCAGTGCTATTGTCTACAAGATGTTTCATGATCTGGACTCTGCTTATTTCTCCAGTCTTGTTTATAAAGATTTTTTTCCCTTCTTTATTATGCTTGAGCTCATCTAACTCTTCATTCTTCACAGGTCAAAACTGATTCTGCCTCAGGTGTTCACATTTGCTATTCCCCCTGCTTTCTGATTGTGACATTTTACCTTAAGCATTTTCTCATATAACAAAATATATTTTAACAATATGACTTTTAATATATAGATAGTAATTTATCATGTTTTCAAATTATCATTGAGGGGGTATCTTTAGTTTCTGTCACCTAGAAAACATTCTTCCTTCTTATGATAAATTTTCTTTTAACTATCAAATTTCCTTTACTTTAAACTCATGATTTGGGTGGAGTTGTTTCTACTCTAAGGGCCAGAGGTAGAGCCTATTGGTTTAAACTAATCAAGAGATCTCTGCTCCCTGGCCACAAAATTGTTCAAGGGGGGACATCTGAATGTTTTGAGTCAATGAATGGTAGACACAGAAATACTGTCTTGGGGACCACCATATAAAAAATAAAGAAGAACAGAATCGAGAGGCAAAGAAAGGTTGAATTCTTTTTTTAAAAAGTAAATTTATTTATTTATTTTATTTTTGGCTGCGTTGGGTCTTTGTTGCTGCACGCGGGCTTTCTCTAGTTGCGGTGAGCAGGGGTCTACTCTTCGTTGTGGTGCGCGAGCTTCTCATTGCGGTGGCTTCTCTTGTTGAGGAGCACAGGCTCTAGGTGCACAGGCTTTGGTAGTTGTGGCTCGCGGGTTCTAGAGCACAGGCTCAGTAGTTGTGGCGCATGGGCTTAGTTGCTCTGCGGCATGTGGGATCTTCCGGACCAGGGCTCGAACCCATGTCCCCTGCATTGGCAGGTGGATTCTTAACCACTACACCACCAGGGAAGCACGAAAAGTTTAATTCTTGACAACAATTTTTGAATTCTGAGTCCATCCATTTCCAAAACTAGTCCTAGTTCTGTCCTTTTCATTTAAATTTTCATTAAAAATGTTGCAATTAATATCTCAGCAATTTATTTTGTACTCATGTCTGATGTGAGATAAAAGAAAATCTATATTGTTCTCTGACCCCAGTTCCTAGGTGATAACAGCACTTCTAATATTTGGCCTTTGACCCTGATTCCTGACACAGAGCTCCTGAAAGCCTTTAACTTCCTGGGTGATAGGAGTGTATGTTGTTCTAATGAGGTGACTTCTGGTGGGCTACTGGATGGGGACTGGTGACCAGAAAGACCAAGCCATGATTAGAAGCTTGGGATTTTTAGTCTTGCCCCCCCCCCCCAAATTCTCTTGAGAAGGGAGAAGGGCTAAAAATGGGGTTAACAATTTATCATGCCTATGTGATAAAGTTTCCATAAAAATCCCAATAGTATGGGGTTTAAAGAGCTGCCAGGCTGGTGAACACATCTACATACCAGGAGGGTAAGACACCCAACTCCACAAGGACAGAAGCTTGTGTCTTTGGGACCTTCCTCCCAGACCTCGCTCTACATGTGCCTTATGTAACTCTTCCTCTGTAGCCTTTATCAAATCCTTTGATAAACTGGTAAATATAAATGTTTCCTTGAGTTCTGTGAGCTGCTCTAGCAAATTAATTAAATCAAAAGGAAGAGGAGGTTGTGGGAACCTCTGATTTGTAGTCAAGTAAATAGAAGTTGTGGTTACCCTGGGAACCTACTACTTGTGATCAGTATCTTAAGAAGGGTGGCAGCAGTCTTATGGGACCAGTCCCTTAACCTGTGGGATCTAACACTATCTCCAGGTAGATAGGGTTATAATTGAGCTATCAATAAATTGTAGGACATGCAGCTTGTGTCAGAGTATTGCTTGGTGTGGGGAAAAACCTCCACACATCTGGTGTCAGAAGTGTGATGAGTGTGGTAGTAGTGTGAGAGTAAAGGAGACACACAGGAAGGAAAGGCACAGGACATAGGAGTATTTCTAACATATCTGATTATTTATTTTAGAAATTGGGTTAATGTTTCAAAGGGAAAGATCATTTTTTAAATCTTTTGATACATGCTTCCTATTTTCAAGACCATTGATAGTATTATTTATTCCTACCATCAGTGGATGAGTGCCGTTCCCAAGTCAAAAAAAAAAAAAAATTCTAAAGGTGAAAACAAAATCTTTAACTCGGACTTCTCAAGTAGTCACTTACAGGTTACACTACAATTTAAGGTGGAAGTGATTTGTATATTAATAAGTGGGAAGAATGACAAGAAATTGAACCTATTTGAGGATAGATAAACTCCCAATGTTTTCAACATTAAGGACATTTAAATGATTATGAATGAATGGAAATCAGTTCTAAAATATTGGGGAATGAAAAAAAAAAAGTATAGGTAGCCTAGATATCTAACAGATATAAGCCAAGTACTCAACAATTTCCCAGAAGCCAAATACAATCCTTGGAATGATCAACTTGCAGAATTTACTTGTTTCTTCTAAGCATTTAATTTTATTTGACTGTTTTGCATTTTGCCTCATTATAATGGTATAAGAAATATTCTATTTGTTTTAGCCCCTGGGCCTGTTTTGAAAACCAAAGGAGAACCGTCTATTTAAAACTAAATAGTTAAAGATATAAGTATTTTGGTGCATTGGTCATTTGGGGATTGCCTGTTTGGTGAAGTGGCTTTTAAAGAACTGACTTTGAGCAAAATGACCTAGATACAGATCTAGTGGGTCAATTTTGACTGTCTTAGATTATGTGAGTAGTCTTTGTTTATGAAGTATAATACTTTATAAGGAGTTATTCTTTATGTCCACAGAAGACCAGATCCAAAACCAAAAAATGGGTATGAAGTAAAGAAGGGCAAATTTTCATTGGACATAAAGAAAAAAGTGCTAATTTTAAGGATGCTAAAACATTGAAGTGGGTTGAGTTTCCATATACTTATACACTCTTCTGCTTGAAGTTATCTCTGAAGTTCCTTTCTAGACCCATGAGGATAATGTCCCTCCCAATCCAATACAAAGAGGATGGAAAAACCAAGTCAAAGACAGGGTGATAAAGAGACTATAAGGATCCAGGCAATTTCCTGCAGGAAAGGGTTCACAAGGATGCAATTGAGGAGAAAGGCGAAAGCTCAGAAGACACTGGCTGGGCACAATAAGGACAAACTGTGGAGATTTTAAGCATTTCACACTATTATTGGGAGAAGCGGTGTGGAGGCAGAAACGTGATGCCTATGATTGGTTCTCTAGAAGCACAGCCTGAACAGGATTCTTGTGCAAGTGATTTATTGAGGGAATCTTCTCAGGAGAAAGAGAATGAGGGGTAGAGGGATAGGGCATGGATTTGGTCTCAGCTGGAGTCTAGCTTCAGCCTGACCCCTGCAGAAGCAGTCCTGGAACAGGAATCCCACCACAGAGTCGGCCCTTCCTTAGCTTTCAGCCGTTGCCTGGGAGCCACCATAACGTTCCAGGTAAGATGGCTTTTGTTGGCTGAGAGCAGGTGTCCACAATAGGATAGGGGGCATCTGTGAGCTACTAGCAATCAGTAATTATAAGAGCTGGGCAGGGTGGTTACTGTCTAGTAAAGAACATCTAGGTGGGGCACCACCCGCATCTGCTATAATGTATTTTTTTACTAAAGGTGATGCATTCTTCTCTGGTCTCTCTAATTAGGAATAGAGGCATTTACTAATTACTCTTTGATAATATTACTTTTTAGTTTTTATATTTTTTTATAATTTTATTTATTTATTTTGGTTGTGCCAGGTCTTAGTTGTGGCTGGCGGGCTCCTTAGTTGTGGCTGGCGGGCTCCTTAGTTGTGGCATGTGAACTCTTAGTTGTGGCATGCATGTGGGATCTAGTTCCCTGACCAGGGATTGAACCTATATCCCCTACATTGGAAGGCGGATTCTTAACCTCTGTGCCACCAGGGAAGTCCCAATAATATTACTTTTAAAATCCTGGATTAATGCTTCTCAAACATTTCACTGATGTATCTCTAATATCATAGGGAGTAGATATTGTGAAGCATAGGCAAACTGCTCCCTGAACATCTGGCATTTCTTTGAAATTCTGTGTTTTATCTCTAAAGTTCAAATAAATGTCATCTTCTACTCCACATATATCTATGCTGATTTTGATGAGAAAATATTTGATACATAGTATATTAGATGAGTTAAAATATTTAGCTTGTTACCAAATACTTGATTAAAATTGATGTGTCAAGAGGATACCTAAGACTTGTTTTGTGGCTTACTCTAAGGCACCTATGTATAAATATCTTATATCTGTGTATAAATATCCTATACCTATGTATAAATACCCTATACTTATATATAAATATCCTATACCTATATACAATATCTACAGAGTAGGAGACATAAGCCATCTCTACCCCTTATGCATTAGGTAGTTAATAATCCGAGGGGGCTAGATTTTCTATGAATATTTTCATGCTGATTAAATCACAGGGGCAAAATTGAGACAATGTTGACCTTATTTCTTTTGTTGTCATTCATTAAACCATTTTGCTGATGTTAAAGCTACAGAAATGTTCTTCACTAGTAGATGCATCTAGCATGCTGAAGACTCCTTAGATGTACATTTTTGTTTCCCTGTATGACTTATATCATTTGCTCCATCAAAGTATATGTTTAGACTTATATGATTGTTATCCTTAATATAGCTTGTGATTATTTATTTGAACTTCACTGTGACAAATGCAGTGAGGCTACAAAATGATTTTAACCAATCCTACTTACTTTGTGGAATGGAAAAATGAGCTGAGTTAGACCACAAATTGCTGGATTGGATTTGAAGATTGGCAAGAATGTTAATTCTGACTGGCTTTAGTGGTGTCTCATTTCAGTTTACCACTGAAACAGCAAACAAGTAGTGCAAAGACTGCACGAAATGAGGATACAAATAATTGACTAGAAATGGCTCTGCAAGGCCACCCTCCATTTCTTAAGGAGACATGCTCATGGTTTAGGAGCTGGCAGCCCACAGGTAGTACTGAGAATCCTGCCCAGTGATAATAGCCAAGAAATGAAGGTGTTTCCATCCATTGGGTTGGGACAGGGGCCACCTTAGCACTCAGCTCTCTTCTTACCAATATGTAAGGCAATTCTTTCTATGCTACAGGTACTGTTCAATTTTTTACTGCTGCATTAAGCTTACCATGGACCTATACAGAGTCAGTCTAACCTTTGGAAGTCTTGGGTGAGCAGGCTCTTTGTGGGGCCCAAATATACACAATATATAAATTAAACCTATTTCCTGACAAAAAAATCCAACTAAATAGAAATATTCTATGTGTTAAAGACTTACTCCAATTGACCAGAAGACTGGTCCCTCAATTTCATAAAAAATGGCCAAATGCTAAAAAATCAGTATGAATCAGTCAATACACATAGATTAAATAGGAGCAGAACCCTCAAGATACCAATAAATTACTTTATGTGGCACACAGTGAGAAATTTACTTCAGGAAGATAGTGTTCAAATATGTTTTAAAAAATAAAATAGTGTGTTTACCCCAAATTGCAGTACATTCTGCCTACAAAAAGTAAAGGATCTTTTGTACTTTTAGTCTAGCCAGTATTGTCAGACTATTATTATTAGGAACTTCCTGGTGCCATCCAGGAATCCTATCAAGCCCAGATGAAAACGTTATTTCTCAAAATACAGTCACCCTTGGTAATCGTGGTCCCAGGACTCCCCTCAGATACCAAGATTCATGGATGCCCAAGTCCCTTATATAAAACGTTGTGGTATTTACAGATAACCTACACACATTCACCTATACTTTAAATCCTCTCTAGGCTAATCTATAATACCTAATATAATGTACATGCTATGTAAATAGTTGCCAGCACACATCAAATTCAAGTTTTGCTTTTTGGAACTTTGTGGATTTTTTTTTTTTTCTGAATATTTTCCATCTTCAATGGCAGGTTGAATCCGAGAATGCAGAACCTGTAGATATGGAGGGAGGGGTGACTGGTCTCTTCTATATCTCTTTTCTTCTATCTTTCTATCTCTGTCTCTGTATGTCTTTGTCTCTCTCTCAAACACTCACATACATATCTTTATAGAAAATTAGGTTTTGATCTTCAGTTAATCTAGATAGTTTTGGAAGACAATCTTCTTTTATAGGGCTTCTATAATTCATTAAAATTTGATCAACACATCTGCTTCTGTGAAGTATAGTTGATTTACAAATCCGCTTCTGTTGTGTGGGTGTGTATCTATGCATTAACGTATTCATTTATCAGTGATTGTTTATTCTAGATATCATTTAGAATCAGGTAACTGTGCATTTTCTTTTGTCAACTAAGAGAATGTACTCCTTTCTTGTATTTCATTTGTTATTTGTTTAGGTACAAGAAGTTATTAAATACCCATTTATTACTAGAAAACTGATCAGGCCAATTTAGGATATCATGGATTCCTCCTACAGGGTTGGGGCCTAAAAATTCAATTATTTTGTTCTTTAAAATTTATTATACCTATGTAGTATAAAAGGGATTATTCTATAAGTAAATAATTTATAATTTCATTCCTCAGGCACCTTTTAATAGATACTAAAATAATGAATTTGATAACCAGGATCCCTATACTCTTTTTTCTTTTTTTTTTTTTTTGGCTGCCTTGGGTCTTCATTGCTGCGCACAGGCTTTCTCTAGTTGCAGCGAGTCGGGGCTTCTCATTGTGGTGGCTTCTCTTGTTGCGAAGCACAGGCACTAGGCTCGCAGGCTTCAGTAGTTGTGGCTCACAGGCTTAGTTGCTCTGCAGCATGTGGGATCTTCCCGGACCAGGGCTTGAACCCGTGTCCCCTCATTGGCAGACGGATTCTCAACCACTGTGCCACCAGGGAAGTCCCTCAGGATCCCTTAAGTATAATTTTTGAGGAAAAATAATGGAAATTCCTAGGATTATTTCATTAGATTAACTGATTTTCTTAATAGCGAAAATATCTGAAGATTTTTAAAAATTCTGCCAAGTGAAATAATTTAGTAAAGAAAGTAATAGTGGAAAATAAATTTTCATTTCTCAAAAAACTGAAATACAAACCATATTTATATGTGGAAAGATATCCACTGTTTGGGCTACTTTATTCTGAAGCCTAGAAAATAATTCAATAGCAGTAATATAAGAGCTTGATCACTGCATTAAAACATAGAGATTAGTCAAGCACAGGTTGCTTATAACAATCAGGCTTGATAATTCACAATCATATTCTTCCTGAACATTTTGAGCTTTGATCCTATCAAGAGTTTTTACTCACATTTCAGAATAACCGTATTAAAGATTTGAGCTTAAATTATCCATTAACAACTTTCTGGCCGATGGTATTGAAATACAACACTCTTGTATCTTCACTTTCACTCATCACTGTTCAATATACTCCTATTTTTAGTGTTATAATGGTTTAAGTTATTTTGAGTAGTGTTTTTCTTTAAATACAGCTATTATTCCAGAGTTTTACTAGCAAGTGACAGAAATCCAACCCAATGGCTTAAGTGGAAAAAAGGAAACTTTATTGGCTCTGAAAACTAACCATGAAAAAGAATGCAATAGCTGAACCCAGTCTTTAGTCTCAGATTTCCTCTCTATGTCCCTTTCTCTGTTTCTAACTGCAAGTCCTCTTCAGTCTCTTAGGACCTTGTTTTCACCAGCATGTCACCTTCTCCCAGATTTGCTTGGCAATCTGTGTGGTTCTGGAAATGCTAACTCCACCCCAGGTTCAAATTTATGTACTTGACAGCAGGGAGCCTTAGACTGTGCTATTAGACTCTTATACCACTGACCTTTTATGTATAAGATTGTTTTTCCTTTTTTTAATTGAGATACAATTCACATAACAAAAAATCACCTTTTAGAGTGTAAAATTCAGTGCTTATTATACTCACAAAGTTCTATAACCATTACCACTGATAATCTCAGAACATTAGATCCTTTGAATAGAAATCTTTTACACATTAGCAGTCATTCTCCATTCCCCTGCATTCCTCAGATCCTGGAAATCACTAATCTACTTTCTGTCTCTCATGGATCTGTCTGTTCTGGAACTTTCATATAAATGGACTCATACAACATGAGATCTTTTGGGTTTGGTATTTTTAACTTAGCATAATGTTTTCATCCATGTTGTGGCATGCATCAATACTGCATTTCTTTTTATGGCTAAATAATATTCTATTTTATGTACTTTTGTTTATCCATTCATTAGTTGATGAACATTTGAGTATTTTTTCTTTTTGGGTGCTATGAATAATATTGCTATGAATATTTGTGTACAAGCTTTTGAATGGACATGTTTTCATTTCTTTTGAGTATATACTAAGAAGTCAAATTGCTGGATCACATAGCACCTCTATGTTTAACTTTTGAGGAATTGCTGAAGTGTTTTCCAAATCTGCTGCACTATTTTACATTCCCACTGGCAATGTATGAGGGTTCTAATTTCTTCACATCCTCACTAACATTTGTTTTTGTCCATCTTTTTATTTCTAGCTATCCTAGTGGGTGTGAAATAGTATCTCATTGCGGTTTTGATTTGCATTTCCCTGTGGCTAATGATGCTGAGCTTCTTTTCATGTGCTTATTGGTCACTGTGTATCTTCTTTGGAGAAATGTCTGTTCTTATCCTTTGCACATTGTTATTGGCTTATTTGTATTTTTATCGTTGAGTTGTATGAATATTTATGTATGAGACTAGTCTCTTATCAGATATAGGGTTTGCAAATGTGCCATGTGCACTTGAGAAGAACATGTATTCTGCTCTTGTTGGGTGGACTGTTCTATAGATGGCTACGTGGGTCTAGTTGGTTTATTGTGTTGTTAAAATCTCTTATTTCTTTGCTAACCTTCTGTCTAGTTGTTCTATCAGTTATGAAAGTATATAGTATTGATTTTTTCCAACTACTATTGCTGAATTGTCCATTTCTCTGCTCAATTCTGTCAGCTTTTGTTTCATGCTTTTTTGGGGGGCCTCTTTTGTCAGGTGCATTTATAATAGTTCTGTCTTCTGGATGGATCGACTATTTTATTACTATAAAATACCAATCTTTGCCTCTAATAACAATTTATCATGGATTCTGCTTTGTCTGAGATTAGCATAGCCAATACAGCTCTCTTTTAGTTACTGTTTACATGGTGTATTTCCTTCTATCCTTTTATTTTCTACCTACTTGTGTATTTGAATTTAAAGTATATCTCTCACAAACAGCATATAGTTGAACAATATTTTTTAACCTATTCTGCCAATTTCTGCCTTTTGATTAGAGATTTTAATATATTTACATGTAATGTAATTACTGAAAAGGTAGAATTTGTGTGCCATTTTGCTATTTCTTTTTATATATCTTTGTTTATCCTATATTCTTCCTTCACTACATTCTATTGTGTTAAATATATTTTTCTAGTGTACAATTTTCATTATGTTTTCTCTCAGTGCTACGGCTTAAATGTTTGTATATCTTCAAAATTCATAGGTTGAAATCCTAATGTCCAATATGATCATATTAGCAGCTGGGGCCTTTGGGAGGCGCCTAGGCCATCAGGGTAAAGCCCTAATGAATGGGATTAGTGCTTTTATAAAAGCAACTCCACAGATCTGCCTAGCCCTTCTGCCCTATGAGGATACAATGAGAAGTCTACAACTGGAAGAGGGTCTTCACCAGGCTGGTGCCTTAATCTCAGACTTTCAGCCTCCAGAACTGTGAGATATAAATTTTTGTTGTTTATAAGCTACCCAATAGATGTTGTTGTTGTTGTTTTAAACAGTAACCCTAATGTACTATGACACTCAAACTGAATAATCTCAATGGACCTATCTTTGAGATTTCTGTTTATTTATATTCTCAATTTGATGAGACATTGTTCCCATATTTTCCTTTAGTTCTTTAGACATAGTTTTCTTTGGTTCATTGAGCATGTTTAAAATAATGACTTAAAATCTTCATTCAGTAGATCCAATGTCTTGGTTTCCCTAGGTACAGTTTCTATTGACTAGACATTTATTTTTCTTATGTAGAGTCCATGCTCGGTCTTTTTCCCCATGTCTTATGATTTTTGTTTGAAATTTGGACATTTTAAATGATACAATGTGGAAACTCTGGAAATTAGATTCCTTCCCATCTGCAGAGTTTATTGTTGTGGCTGCTTGCTGTTGTGACTGTTTGTTCAGTGACTTTCTTAAACTAACTCTTTAACATTGATATTCTTTGTCGTATGTAGCCTCTGGAATCTTTGGATGGTTAATTTAGCGGTCAGGTAATAACTGTAGAGCGATTTCCTTAAATGACTCAAATCAGTAAGTCTCCCACTTTGCTGACTGGCTCTGCATACCTGTGGAGGTATGCCTTCAATGTTCAGACAGGCAGTTTACAGCTTTGCCTTAGACTTTATTTCCTGCTCACACAGAGCCTCAAGGTCATTCAGCGCCTTCTTCATCTTTCCTGGGCATGCACGCAGACCTAGGCATACACGTAGCCTTCTAGATTCCCAGGAGCATGTTGGAGCTTTTAAAAGCCCTTTATACACACTCCATTCTCCAGCTTTTTCTTTTAAGTTTTCTGATCACCTTGTTGTTTTCCCAGTTGTCTTGCCACATCAGAACAACTGCTGCTGATGATTATCTTTATCAAATGCACCCAGGAAAAACCCGGTTCACACTGGATGAACTCTGATTCTGATTAAATAAAGTACGCTTTGGGATGGGATTTTCCAGGGAAATTCCAGGTAAATCAAATAATGACAGTTATCTGGGAATGGGCCTTTAAAGGTGCTCTAGCTCCATGCTGCCCCTTTCAGTGGCTACTAGATTGCTAGTTATCACCATGAGAGTGGGATTGTTGGTTTTCAAGGCTACCATAGAAGTTGGAAGAGGGAGCTGGGAACAGGGCAGACTAAAATGCTACAAGGCTCACTGCTGTTACTAAATTCAGGCATTTTTCCCCCAGTAAACACTTCCCGGATTGTTGTAAGCTTTAGGTTAATTTCCACAATTCTTTAAAAAAATTTTTGCCAGTGTTCTTATTGCTTTTATTGAGCAGAGAATATTTGAAGGTTCTTACTGTGCCTTTCCCAGATGTTACCTCCCATTTGCCACCTTATGTATAAGAATTTGAGTTTATTTTTTTTCCTCTGGATTACAACCAAGAGCATCTTAACTGAAACCCTTCTCCACTCAGTGTAATTCATGGCTCCCAGTTCTGACCTCAGATCTTTTATTGAAGACATAGCTCCTAATTCATAAAATCCTAGAATAAATTTAGATGAACAGAACCTGGATCATCTACCCATGTCCTATACAACCTCTAGGATAAGAAAATGTGGCCCCTTGGTTGTAGTCAGATGGAAGAGGAGTAAAACTGTGCCTGGCAGCCTCCACCTGGCCCGTTTAATTGGAGTCAGGAAGAAACAGTTTTCCCAAAGTAGAGCAATGTTCTTCTGAACAAACCATGAATGATAAATGGAATCAGAATCAAGTTCTCACAGAAATTCACAGAATCAGGCTCACCATTCTTAGAAAGGAATTATATGATGTTCTGGTCATTCAAGATATGGCAAAGTCAGTAATGAAGTTATAGTCTTCTCATTGTTTTGACTTCTTTCCTTGTTCTACACTGCATGATTGTTATCATAACAAGATTCAAACTCCAAACTCTACACATGAACTTTATGAATGATGACTTCTCTGATACGTAGTAACACTGAAGAACTTGGTATAAGGGCTTCAGGTGGGAGGTAGGAGGAGGAGGAAATACTAAAGTAAAAAACATTTTCCCTGTCAGGAAATGTACACCATGATTTTTTCATGGATGGTAAAAATAATTGCAGAAGATATGCTGCCAAGTGTCTATCTTATTACATGAATTAAAAAAAAAATAAGCAATCAACCAGAATTTTTTCGGTTAGAAATTCTGATAAAACTATATTCATGACTGCGTTTTAATCATGATCATGTTACTATGTTGCTTTTGAATGTTGTCATAATTTCAGGGTGTAGATAATGAGTGTATATATATATTGTGTTTATTTTGCTATTAGAAGAATCTCTTTTCACCCAATGAATGGATTTTGATGAAAATAACTTTGAGAAGTGATTGTGTAAGTTATATTCTTATACATAATCATAAGCCAAAGTTTTACATCTTAATGAAAGATTTATCTCAGTCCATTCTCGTAGCTCAAAATGTTACACACAATTCAGACAATAGTGTTATTATTTAAAATAGGACAATATCCTTGAAGCAAGTTGTGATCAGGGAAATATTCTAAATGAAGTAGAGGCGGGGATATATGGTGTCCTTTGTGGACTGATCCTATTCAGGCTAAAGGCATAATTTAAACGGCTACATTTCTAATAAAGCTAGTAAAAGAACCTTTCCACTTCCTCTTTTCCTGTGTAGAAATAAATATTTCATGAACTTTCCAACTGTCAGAAATTCAATCTCATTGTATATCCTGTCTTTTGGGGCCATTGCCAGTACAATCTCAGGAGCTGCAGATAACAAGGCATTGATAATGAAAGTGAGGTATGAGCTGCAGCTATTTGCTGTGTATTTAACCTCCCTTCCAGCCTGAATATCAGCAGAGAGTCAAGAGGCTGTTTCCTTGCTAAATCCTTGATAATTATTTGGCCGAACAAACTTTCAGATTCACAGACTCTCAGAGGTAGATGTGCTTTTATTTGTCATCTATTCCATTATTTATTTAATACATGAATCTCTCTAAGTCATCCTCAAATTTTATCTTTCATCTTCTGAATACCTGCAATGCCTGGAAACCGCATTTCCTCATGACACAATCCATTCCAATGCTAAATACTTATTAGAAACTTGTTCTTTGTATAAGCCGCAATTTGACGTCTTGAAATTTCAAGCACTGCACTTAGTCTTGCCATAAACAGGTGGGGAAAACTGAAGAACTTACATACCTGACTACTGAGATACTTAACACTAAGTTACAAAGAAAGAGAAAATTTAAATCCTTTTGTTGAGCTACTACGATGTGAAAATATGGGTGGGTGGTAAAATCAACCCATAATATTCTGATTGAAGAAATGTCTCCAAAGAATGTTTATTAATGGATTTCTATTAACTCAGAGTTTCATACAGAAGATTCTTGCCTTGGTCCTGTCCCAATCAACATTTTAGTCAATAATTTGCATTAAAATGAAGACAGGACATATTTAATTAATATGCAAGTGGCATGCTGTAGAGAGGAGGAGCCTTCAGATGCAATGACTAACAATTGGAATCCAAATGACTGTGGTACTTTAAGATGTATAACCTAAATCTAACCATACAAAATTTTAATAGGGATAAACATAAAGTCTTTTTAAAGTAAACCATGAAGATCTATAGCTTAGAGGCAGGAAGTGAAGAAAATTTAAGAGTTTTAGTTGACTGAAAGCATATGAATATCTAATACAGGAATTAACAAACCGAAACCCACTGTCTCTTTCTGTAAATAAAGTTTTATTGAAACACAGCCATGCTCATTCATTTGCAGTGTGTATGGCTGCTTTCATGCTACAACAGAATTGAGTATTGTAATAGAACTTTATGGACCTCAAAGCCTAAAACATTTACTATCAGGATATTTACAGAAAAATTGTGTTGACAGTTTTTGTTAATATATATGGAGCATCCACATATAGGGAGATAATCACTCCCAATGTTTTCTGAATTATTTCTTGGTTTTATTCTTATTAACCATTTCAGTTCCAGGTTCTACATTTTTCTGGGTACACTAACAACCATCCAGAAGAGAGTGATGGGACAGGTAAAGGGGCTGCAAAGAAGCCATGTTGAATGAAGTAAATAAACAGGGAATAATCAGCCTAGAGAAAAGAAGATTTATGGGAAACAAGATAGCTATACATGTAATTTCAAATATATGAAAGATATTTGCTATATTTTGAAGTTTCTGAGAACAGAACTAGGAAAAATGGGTCAATGAAATATATAGAGTTAGGGTTTAGCATATTAAAACAAATAATACTTTACTGACTCAAATTATCTGAAAACAAAGCATATTTCCTTGGGAAGGAACTTTTCCTATATGTGGAAAGAATCAAGCCAAGGAGGCATGTCCACTTTTTGGGATATGTAGACATTGCTAGAAGAACAAGGAGAAACACACTTAAATGACATTTTGAGTCCTTATAAGTGCCAAGACTGTATTATTTTGTGTCTGCTGCTGACTGCTCATCGAACACCAGACTTCATTTTGTCCTGACTGTGTTCCAGCTTTAATTCCCATCTGTTCCTACTCCTGGGCCTGTCTGGGTTTGTGGTAATCTCCTGTGACATAAGCACATAGCACAAGTTCTCATCACCCAGTCCTAACATTTGTCTTCAGGATTTTGCTCCTAGGTGCAGTAGCACTTCAATTGCTTTATCTGAATGATTATAATTTTGGCTTCAGACTAAATGGTAGCTGCTTGGCCCAGATCCAAGCCTCGGGATCACTACAATCCTAGTACCCAAGGATATAGCAATGTTTATTGTTCATAACTGATCCTGATTTGGGTAGGACCTCGGCTGAACCTTACCTTCTTGTCTACCTGTTGCATAATATTCACGGTAGCCTGCACTTTATACTGCTAAAAAATATTTGTTTTATTCAACAAACGCTTAAGTGGTACATACTACTTACTAGATACTATTCTAAGAACTTTACAAATATTGGATTATTTAATCTTGATGTCTTGAAAATAAACCTTATTATTATTCCCATTTTACTGATGAGAAAATTGAGGCCAAAGAAGTAAAACTACGTTGACCAAGGTCACAAAAAAGTGCCAGATCCAGGATTCAAACACAGGTAGTCTAGCTCTAGAGCCCCTGCTTATACTCACAAGAGGGTAGAGTGCAGTTTCCATAAGCTTAGGTGGAGGTATTTCCCTTTCCTTTCCCTCCTTTCTCTGGTCTTCTTTATATTACCCAGAAAGTCTCTTTCAAAGGAAGCCATCCCGGGCTTCCCTGGTTGGCGCAGTGGTTGAGAGTCTGCCTGCCGATGCAAGGGACACGGGTTCGTGCCCCGGTCCGGGAAGATCCCACATGCCGCGGAGCGGCTGGGCCCGTGAGCCATGGCCGCTGAGCCTGCGCATCCGGAGCCTGTGCTCCGCAACGGGAGAGGCCACAACAGGGAGAGGGCCGCGTACCGCAAAACAAAAACAAAAACAAAAACAAAGGAAGCCATCCCCAAAACGTGCCAAGCCTGAAAACTACCTCTGTCTTCTGAGTTCCAGTAAGTATTTGTTGTCTAAGAGCCTGATGGATCTTAGTATAACCATAAACTGGAAACTCAGAACTCTGCCTGTCTCTACCCTATGGACTGCGTTACAGAAATGGAGGAGCAGGAAGCAAGAAGAAAAGCAGGATACAGGAGACTGCCTAACTCCAAACACAATCTTATAAAAAGAACAACTATCTAATACCCACAAAAGTATTCTTCAAGTACCGTGGTCATTTTTAGAGAATATATTGCTCGTGTATGAAATTAAAACTATCAAATTGCTTCCATTACAAGACAATGTGGTTTATTTTTCATGCTTGTATTATGCCCAGCTACTGGTCGTAGTCCTTAAAACTACAGCTGCTTCTTTAGTAATTCATGCATTTCCCTGGGAGAAGAGCAGAGTTTATCTATGTACAGACATTTTTTAAAAGGCAGCTTGTGTACTTAAGCATTACCCTTAAGTATGTGCTCATCCACAAATCTATCTCTTTCTAGGTGATGCCTAAGCTTTTGGTCCAATCTTGTATACAGATTTCTATATGTTGGTTTCTCATATGGTTTCCTAATCTACCAAACAGAGAAGGGAAAAATTAGTTGTTTTAGAGAGTAAGAAAGTGAGGTTACTAGGTAGGTAGACTGTCTTGGTTTTAATTGCTCTTTTGAAATTTTGCTCTTAAATTTGAAGGGTGTAGAGTCAAAATGCAAAATTTTCTCTAGCCAGGTCTTGTTATTTAATATAGGCAGTTACGGAGTAAGCACATAGTTGGATTTAATTCCTGTAGGATTTTCTAAAATGAATCCGTCAGAAAGATGGGTAAATAAAAATGCTTCTATGGAAGTATTTATAGTGGTTGGTCATGAAATATGAGCTAAATAAAAAAGGAACTGAAACATTAGTGAACAATTTTAAAAATACTTGTCAATTTTGTCCGTTTTTTTTTTGTTGTTGTTGTTTGTTTTTGTTTTTTGCTGTATGCGGGCCTCTCACTGTTGTGGCCTCTCCCGTTGCGGAGCACAGGCTCCGGACGCGCAGGCTCAGCGGCCATGGCTCACGGGCCCAGCCGCTCCGCGGCATGTGGGATCTTCCCGGACCGGGGCACGAACCCGTGTCCCCTGCATCGGCAGGCAGACTCTCAACCACTGTGCCACCAGGGAAGCCCAATTTTGTCCGTTTTTGACTTCAAAATCTTTTCTGTATTAGGTAGGTAGGATATGGCTTATTGAGGGGTTATGTTTAACAACATCTGAAAGGGATCTTTAACTCAGAATTTAAAAAGAAATAACAATGTGAGAATGGCTAAATAGAAAGTTTCTAATAAGACCTGTATTTTATTAGATGCCATATACAATGAACTATGAGTAATAGATAATGTGTTTTGGTTTGATTAAATCCTTTGATTTAAAGGATTTGTTTAATTCCTTCTGAGTCTAAACTGTTGATAAACTTTAATCAGTGAAGTCAAGGTAATGGGTATGAGAAGTAGAAAGAGTCTATTGTGCATCCTGACGTGTTGTTACATGCGGTCTAAGATGACAGCTGCTTGCTTTAAAAATCTTATTAATGGTTACAGAATGTTCTGTTCAATAACTTGGAAATGGCTGTGAGTTGCTGTAGCTCTCTGTGTCTCTAGTTTCTGATCTCTGTATGCATCCATGCTTTCATTGGTCCCAGTATTTGTTCTGTAGAATCCCCACTCTTCTGTTCCTTATGGGACATGGAGAAAACTCATAAAGAATTTTCTTCAGTAGCGCTGAGAAATATGCTCAGGACAAAACAGTCTAGAACCAGCCTCAGTGAACCATAATCCACAGGCTAAATCCAGCCTGCCACTTGCTTATCTAAGCAAAATTGTATTGGAACACAATGCACTTGTTGATTTATGTATTACGTATGGCAGAGGTGAACAGTTGTGACACAGATCATACAGGTTGCAAAGCCTACACTCACTATCTGGCTCTTTACAGAACATATCTTCTGACCTCTGGTTTAGAATAACATTGTGTTGACACCTCAGGACTAATAATGGACGGCTCCATTAGTTCCTCTTCAGAGGTGACTCTAGTGCACCGACAGAAATGTAGGTCCCCAAGGACTTCTTTTTCTTACCCTACATGCCCTGCCACCTTCAATGCTGTAACCATCTTCTTCCAGATGCCAAGGGTTGCTGAAATCGCTAGTGCCTACTCTCTGACTGCCCCAAGAGTTCTGATGGCCCAGATATGAACTAAACCTGAAATTAACATGTGGCAGTTTTTCAATTGATTTGGGAGACGATGCAGATTTTGCTATTTTTAATTTTTTAATTGTTGTGTTTTCCTGTTTTGGGGTAGGGAGACATGAAGAAAACTGCTTCTGCTAATTTCCTTCAATAAGTGACACTGTAGATTAAACAGACAAGAACTTTTGCTCTTTACTGAGACGCAAAGTTCCCACCTCTTTCTCCTACTGGATTATTCATGCATCATACTGTGAATGGAGTTTCTGGGAGTATGATGTTTATTCCCACAATAGCTTTAATTGTGAGTGAAAGCACTAATTGAAAAATCAGGAGAATTTTGTTTTTAAGTGCTCATGTTAATGATTACATTCATCCATTTGAATTCTGATGGACTGGGTTTTTGGTGTGGAAATTCTTATCACAATGGCCTGACTCGAACTTGTACCCTGCTTGTAGCTTTGATTTATGATGTACTTCTGCTTGCTTTTTGCCAGCTCTGTTTTAAACTACAGAATGGGAAAAAAAAAAAAAGTTTTCAGCCATGACACATTCACAAGGTGATTTCTGGAAGCTTCAAATGCAGGCTTTAAATCCTTCTTTCAGGTTAGCCACCGATTCGGGCTGCTGAACAACACTTGGGCTTTTCAGACACATTAGGGATTCCGGACAGGTTTCATCCAGACACCCTTATGCTCCTTGCTATTCTAATAGTGGCATTTTGTCTCTCGGAATCTTCTCACATTACATATAGGGAAAGTGATTTATTTCTAGGCTACCGCTTCCCAAAAGCTATGATCACGTGAGTTAACTGAAATTAATTTCCAAATGTATCCTGTTCTGCAGTCTGTGGAGAAGGAAATCAGATCTGCTTATTTGTTCTGTCTTGTGCCCCCTTGCATTTTCATCACGGGGTGTGTGTGTGTGTGTGTGTGTGTGTGTGTGTGTGTGTGTGCTGGTAAAGATTAAGAAAATGGGAATTGGGGTGACAAGGAAAGGAAGTATATTTTAAAAATGGTTTGCAGGGCAGAGGTGTTTTTTGCTTGTTTGTTTTTCATTTAGCCATGCGAGAGATAAAGAAAGCTAAATCAAAATTCACAAGGGCTTTAAGATTGTGGTGGGAGGAATTAGGCAGTGTATTCTTTTAGGCTCTGCCATATCATGTATGTGCTGAGTTTACTGGATAAACTGGGGAAGGGGTTTGAAAAACATTGAGTTTCATGGAGGTTTTCCCTCTTTTATAGAGAAAAATCAGTACATTATACCTAAAAAAGTCTTTCTTTACTTTTCGTTCTTTTTGGGGGTATATTTATTGTGACTTAAATATCTAAGGTATTCATGGAGGTTTCTTTACCCTTCTTGGCCAGAACAAGAACCTGCTTGGCAGTAAAAGTGTGGAAAGAAAGATTCACTTAAAAAAATCTGGGTCAGAAAACATCATAATTGGCACAACTGACGGTTTGGTATTTATTTTAAGGCTCATCTACTATTTTAAGAAAGCATAATGTTTAATGTAAAGTTTAGGATTATAGAATGTTATGTGTGTATGCATGTATTTAGATGAAAAACATCTATTCCAATTAAAAAATTTTTAGTTACTTAATCATAGACTTGGCAATAGGAATGTAGATTTGTGGGAAGATTTCTATGAAATAAATCATAATTCACCTTAGGTTAAGAAGCCAAACCCAAATGAGACAGAAAGGGAAGAGCTGCTGCCTAAAACTTGTTTTATCCAGTGAAAATGTCAGAAAATATGATCCAAATTCTGGTTTCCTCCTCACTTCACCATCCACCCAGGATTTTTGTTTGTTTTAATGCTTGGAGAATATAATCACAGAAAAGAGTAATGTGATTCTAAGCAGACTCTCACTAATGTCATAGCTATACAGGCATAACTCAGAGATACTGTGGGTTCAGTTCCAAACCAATTCCGGAGAAATTTGGATTTCTCCAGGAATTACCTGAACAGACAAAAACTAGTTTAGACATTAGCTGAAATCTATGTAAACTTACTGCTCATCATTACTTAAAAGAGAGCAGTGAGGCCCAAATAGCATAGGACGTAGGACAAAAAGCATTTTGAAGATGTGATAAAAGTTAGAAAAATGTAAAAAAACCAAAATCGTCACTTCTGTAGAATTGTGTCTCTTAATGCTGACAAATTGTGATAGGATGCAATTTTGGTCAAGTTGCCAAGTTGCCAGTGTTATCGTTTATTTAGTTATTCTTGAAAACCAGGGCATTATTAGTGGGTATCATTTCATAAAGTGTCATAATTTCTACAATTCAGCATTTGGCACGGTACACTGCCATTAGTGACTCGGCTGAAGGCTGTAATGTATCTGGTAGCTTCAATTTGAAATCACCCAGATCATTAGCCCAAACAGATTTTTTCTCCAAAACATTTGTATCCTCTAGATATTATATTTATTTGTTAAGGATCTGTTGAGTGTCCACTACAAAAGGCAAAGCATTGTGCTGCCCCAATCTGGACATCTACCTGCCCCAGATTCATCTCCTAAATTAGGGGGCCCCAAGTCTTTCTAAAAATTCAGTCACCTTAGTTCCCTGAAAATCAGGGCACTTTGATGAAGGGAGACACTGAACATCTTGCCAATGAAAATGATCTATTGGCTCTGAGTCAGAAAAACATTTTCTCTCCATTTAATTAGTAATTGCTCTGGATTTTTCTTCATTGATCTTTATATGGAAAACACTCTCATTAAGCTAATCCAATGCCAAGTCTGTGATGTAAGATGCTTTTACTGCTTTGACTTTGTAGTAATATAAGGAGAGAACAGCTACTTATGAATTCTGAAAGAGGCAGTACACAGGCTTCCATAAACACAGATGATACTCCCGATAAAACAGAGATGTGCTTAGTTTTATGTCAGGTAATGACAGTGGCACTTGATGATGTCAGCTGGCACTGAGTCACGGTCACGCATTCTCTCTTTTTATCCAAAGGTTGAGATCCTACCCAACATTTATATAGCTTCTACTATGTGGCAGGAACACTGGGTGAGGAACTAGCAGTACAGACATGAAGGAGAATAAGATCTCTATTCTCAAGAAGCTCACATAAGGCTGGAGAGAGAAAATAATTTTGACATAATGAGATTCTTGTTCTGTTATAGACATCAGGACAGAACAGATATTTCCACCTGAGAAAGGTTTGACACATCTCCACCGAGATGCTGAAGAATTAGGGAAAAGAGAGGAAATGAAATGGCATTTTAGGCTAGGGGAATCACATAAGCAAAGCTACTATTGAAAAGTTCTACCTGGTAAGACAGTAAATGCTCTGCAAGACTTGCCCACCTGAAGAGCCACGAAGTCAAAGACAATCAATATAGACATCGCTAGAGGTGTATGGAAAAGCCCACCTTTATCTTCCCAAGTTATATATCGGCTGCATCTGCCTGCTTCTGTTGCTGAGTTCCCCCTGAGGGATTGGACAGTCTTTCTTCAAGTATTTTTCTCCAGGTCTCCTTTCCCCCTATATTTTCACTGCCTTTCTGTGGATGATTGCTGGTTTAAGTGGTCTTTCCTGCTCAGTGGCGTTTTTTCTGACATCTTTGCTGGATGTCATGCCAACTACAAGTTCTGCTACTTCTTAATTATGTTCTTAATCTCTACAGGCTTATAACAGAAAGTCTTCAGTTCTAGGCAGCAAGAAAAGAGAATGTAAGAGAAGCAAATAATACACAAAATGAAACCATTCATAATTGTTTAAAAAAATGGGAAAGCTAGCAGCTGCTCCAGTCCAATTATTTCTGTTATCTGCAGAATTTCTCACTGAAGGCAAGAATAATCACTGCACTCAGCAGCTTGGGAAATGCAGCTTTATATAAAACACAGACTCCACAAAACCGCAAAATAACAGGAAGTTTAGCCATACTTGAATACAGGGGAAGACTAAGACTGGGGAAAAATAGTATCTGAGGCAGCTTCAAAATAGTAATACGTCCAGAGGGCTTTCTGTATTGACAGATATCTGTTCATTCATGCATAGTCTTACTGGAAATTTTATTAGCCCCACTTCATAGATGAGGAGACTGAAGCACTCAGCATATTCAAGTTCATGTAGCAATTCAGCAGCTAAAATCAAGAACAGAATTATGATTTTCCAGTTCCCAGGCCTATGATTTATTTTCCTGTGTCACAGCTCTCATTTTTCCCACACTGTGACCTACCAGATGGCAGCCACAGCTGAAGCCAACGTCTGAATATTCTTGTGTTATGGCTCTTTACTTACACAAATGTATTGTGATATTGCCATTTCCTCTATTAATATGAATGTTGTTTCTGTTGGGAACATCTCTCCCTACACATTTTCCAGGAATACTTTTCTAGTAAGGCTTAATGTCTTCTAATACTGAACTTTCAGATGATGGAATAACCCCTCAAAAATTTATTTCTCAATTTTCTAGAATAGATATTTGCCATTACTTTCCTTTTATGGGTTAGCTTCCTTGAATCCATGTCAGAGAGTTTATCTGTTTGTTTGGTTTGTTTGTTTTAGTAAATATAAGAAGATTCCTACTTAACCTTTCCAAATACTGTAGCTACTTCTAGGTATTTGGCTGTGTTACCCCTTTTCCTTTCATCCATCCCTGTATCCATTCATCTCTTCTTTTAGCCAAATCATCACTATATAGTGCTTACCATGGGCAGGGGACTATACTGGATGCCACGAGGAAGATGAAGATCCAAGCACTAAATCCTTATCCCACAAGCTTAAAGTCTGATAGGTAAACCAGGACATTCATTCATTAAGTTAGTCACCCATTCCAGATCTTTACTGAGCAGCTGGCACATGTTAAGTCCTGTGCTAGACAGTGGTGAGCTAAAAAGATGCTGCCAATGCCCGTTATAGACTCTCTAACTGAGTGAGGAACTATTGTGTTATCGCTAGGCTGAAATAGAAGTTGAGCATTCAGGGGATACATAGGAGCAACACCTCTAATGGAGACAGAAAGACTTCCTGAAAGAAGAAAAATGTGCTGCCTGAAATGGAAGTATGAGTTAGCCAGGTAGAGGAAGAAATGACTGTGCCAGGAAGAAGAGACATAAAGGCCCTGAAGAGAAAGAAAGCTAATTACATTTGAGAATCTCAAAAGTTTAACATGACTGTTTCTGGAGTGTGAAGGAGGGAACTGGTAAGAAAGAGGCTCCAGGAATTCCCTGGTGGCGCAGTGGTTAAGAATCCGCCCGCCAAGCCCTGGTGCGGGAATACCCCACATGCCGCAGAGCAACTAAGCCCGTGAGCCACAACTACTGAAGCCCGTGCACCTAGAGCCCGTGCTCCACAACAAGAGAAGCCACCGCAATGAGAAGCCCGCACACCGCAGCGAAGAGTAGCCCCCACTCACTGCAACTAGAGAAAGCCCGAAAATCCGCGGGCAGCAGCGAAGTCCCAACACAGCCATAAACAAACAAACAAAAAAACAAATAAACGCAATAAGCTCCAGTAGGGAAGTGCCATGTGAATGAAAGCATCTTGCAGTATAGACTATTTAAGATATTAGAGCTCTTTAAACATCCTTGGGTGTTTGCTTTTAAAGCTCTCTCTGTCTCCTTGGTGGAGTAAAGAATAGACCAGTCAGTGGTTCTCCAAATATTCTCAAAACCAGCAGAATAGTTATCGCCTGGAAATTTGTTAAAAATGCAAATTCTTCGACTTCACCCCAAAGCTACTCAATCAAGACCTGTGGAGAAGGAGACTCACCAATATGTGGTTTCACAAGCCTTTCAGATGATTCCAAGGCATGCTCAAGTCTGAGAACCACTAGATCATACAGAAGCAAGACTGGAGGAAGAGGAACCATGCAGGAGATTGGAGCAATAATCTCTGTAGGTTTACACAAAAAATTACAACGTGAGCTAGAAGACTCAGGAATCATATCAGAGGCACGACCAACTGCCATGTTTGTTCAGAAGAAGCAGGTCAGGCTGTTAAAATAGGCTCTTTAGAGAAGAGGTCATTCGAGCTGAACCTGTGACTTTAACTCTTACTACCCTATGTCTTACTTTTTTCTGACTATATTCCTGATTGTAGTTTTGAAAAATTCCTGAGTGTAGCTTGATATAAATAGTGACTACTGAGTTACCAATCTTCCTAGTGAATAGTTTCTCAACTAAATATTCTATCATGAAAAATTGTGCAGAATCAATTGACTCAGACACTTGTGTACATTTTTGACAAAATTTACCCCGTTAAAAAAGATTTCATCAACCATTTTTGAACTGAACCTCTTTTTTTAATTGCTCATATATATAACCTAAAAATTATGAGGAATACATTTATGGTTCTTCCAAAGAGATATATGCACATATGTATATTATGCACGTATGTGTATATATATAGATATAAAATATGGTTGTCTTTAAAATTTACTGGATATTCAAATAGGTTTGCTAGAGAAATTAACTGTATGTTTCTTGAACATAGCAGTATCTGTTTTCTTCCTTCCTTCCTTCCTAAGGATTATAAATCCTTAAGTAGAAGCTATTTTCTTTTGACCATGTAGCATAGAATTGGTACAGAATAATATGTTAAATTACATACTATTCTTTTTTTTTTTTTTTTTCTTTGTGATACGTGGGCCTCTCACCGCTGTAGCGTCTCCTGCTGCGGAGCACAGGCTCCAGACGCGCAGGCCCAGCGGCCACGGCTCACGGGCCTAGCCGCTCCACGGCATGCGGGATCCTCCCAGACCGGGGCAAGAACCCGTTTCCCCTGCATCGGCAGGTGGACTCTCAACCACTGCGCCACCAGGGAAGCCCTACATGCTATTCTTTTTGTGTATAGTTAAATGGAAACTTTGCAAAGTTTGCTTTTCTTCAGTTCACATATTTTCTAGCTGACCAGCCAAAATAAAATATACTTTTTGCTTTTTATCTCATTGACTTAGCACTTATGTTAATAAACAATTCTGACTTTTCTTAATGCCTCATTACACCTAATTTGTTATAAGTATCATCCACAATATTTAATTCTAAAAATGATGACACTGAGGTTTTGATGACCCAAGTGAAAAAAAAATAAAATAAAGCCCTGGAAGTTAATCACTGTATATGTATCATGTGTTTGTATTCAATTTTCTTCTCAATTTAGATGTTATAAAATAAGGCCAGTATAAAATATTCAGAAAAATCTTATAAGGATGGTAAGAAAGCTGAACAAAGAGTGAATTTTGCCAAGTCTTTTAAAACGCCAGCTGTATGCATCTGCTTGTTAGCATGTAGCATTATTCTGACCTGGGAATTGTGTACACTTCACAGTGTACATGGGCCATTTGTCCTGGGAACATATTTTGTGGCTGCCAAAACTAAACAGAGTTAGGCAGTTCCCGTGAGAGGAATATGACGGTTCTGAAACAAAGCAAAAAAAAACTGAAAACAGAGAACTGCTCTCATTGTTAGGGTGGGAAATAAACTGGAAACAAGAAAAAATAGGAATCAAGTCAGATTAACTACTTATGAAACTTCTGAATTTAATGATTATTAATAATGACAAAATATTGCAGTGTACCATTTCTTATTTTGGTAAACACCTTGATAAATAGGACATTTTAAAACATAATGTATGATATTCAATGATGCAGTATAACGGACTATGTTCAGAATAAAAATATTAATATTTAGCTTAAAATTTTAATTAGAACTTGGAACTGCTTGTTCATGCTAAATATAGAATGAATCCTAGACATTTTTTATTACACATGGGTTACGATTAGGCTCAGATGCATTCAGCAAAAACAAACTAACAAACAGTAACAGAAAACCCCAAACAGCTGAGGCTTAAATAATAAAAGCTGAGATAAATAATCTGAAGTATTCCACCCAGGGCTGATGTGGCAGCTTCATTGTGTCTGCAGGGCCTCAGACTTCAAGCTTGAGGCTTGACTGTTCCTCAGTGCCACCCTCTACATGAAGGTGAAAGAAGCCTCTGGAACTCATAAATCTCTATTCCAGACAACAGGATGGAAGAAGCAAGAGATAAAAGTGTCCTCCCCCTTCCTCATATGAAAATAATTCCATCCCACCTTTCCCAGATGCATGTATTTTACACAGCTGCAATCATATTATGTATATAATGTTGTATTTTTTCTTATCCATAATTTTTTCATATCCATAGCTCTCATTGAAATTGCTCCTTCAGATTCTTTTGAATGGGTGTTCCAAAATTACTTAACTTTTTCCCTATTCTTGGACATTTTTGGCTCAGTTTTCACTTCTATAAATAAAAAGCAATGAATACAGAGAGGTACTTCTTGTGTGTTATTTTCAAATGGGTGAGCCTTACAAAATGGGAATATTAGAACAAAGCATGCAAACATTTTTATAGTACTTGAAACATATTGCCAAATTGTTTTCCAAAAGGATAGTGTTAATTTACTTTGCTGTGGGCAAAGTATTACTTACTTTACCATTTTTGGTATGCTCTGAAACAGCATTAGCTGTTAACAGTTTTTAATGGCTGATTCAACAGGTGAAAAATGGTGCCATGCTGGTTTTTTTCTAATTCTACTGATTCCTTATTATTGAGATTGCAGACTTTTCAATATGTTGGTTTTCATTTATCTATTATTATTATTGTTTTGCTGTACGCAGGCCTCTCACTGTTGTGGCCTCTCCCGTTGCGGAGCACAGGCTCCAGACGCTTGGGCTCAGCAGCCATGGCTCACGGGCCCAGCCCCTCCGCGGCATGTGGGATCTTCCCGGACCGGGGCACGAATCTGTATCCCCTGCATCGGCAGGCGGACTCTCAACTACTGCGCCACCAGGGAAGCCCCCAGTATGTTGGTTTTCTAAGTGCACTTTCTCCTGAGGGAATTGTCTAATCATATTTTATACCTAGTCACTGGAGAATTTTTTTTCTAATCAATTTGTATTTAAAAATACAAAGTTTTACTACTTTTAAACTTTTACAGTAGTTTAGAATTCTTGTATCACTGAATGTTTATTTAGTTTAGCATTTCTTCTACTGCTTCTATGTTAGGAAGCTTAGGTATTTATCATTTTACATATTCATTAGCTCTTCTTCAGAGAATTGATGAAAACTTAATATTCTTTTTTTCTGTGGCACTTTAGACCATATGGAATTTTGTTGTGTAGTGTATAATGTGGATTAAACTGCTTTATCTAATTGCTATCTAGTTAACCTAGCACCTTTAAGAAAATAATTTTAATATTCCCTGTTATTTACTGATATCATATTCATCATGCTTTAAATGGTCACATATAATTAAGTCTACCTGGTGTTTTTTACTTTTCATAGTTCTTCATGACTGTTCATGTATAAACACTTGACTTTCAATTACTATTGTTTAACTCATGTTCTCATTCATTATTCACCATTCATTCATTCATTCATTCAACAAGCATTAATTGAATGTCTTCTTTGTATCTAGTGCTAGATATAAAGTGGTGGATAAGACATGATTCCAGTTCTTGTAGAATTTACATATTTTCTGATGAATAATCTAACTATAAGATTGCAGTTAACAGGGGCATTGCCTTGGACAGAGTGCCGTGACATAGATGCAAGGAGTGCTCAGCATTTATGTATAAATTTCTCCATGAATTCTATTTAGAAAGACAAAACATGTCTCATCATGAGAAAATGTCCAGCACTCAGTGAATGGGACAATGGGAGCAATGCTTGAGGAAAGAATGCTATGCTGTACTTCACAGGTCAAGCTGACCACATGCAGAGGATGTGCTTTCATTTTACTAATAAAGATGATGGATTTGGACTAATCAACCAAGGACTCTCAGATGACTGGACTGTTTTTCCTTACCATGTCCCTTAGTGACAGTGGCCCATTTCCTACTGAAATATGTTGAAGAGTCGCTGTAGCACTGATGGCAGCCTTGAAGGGTTTCCTCACAGCCCTGGAAATATGTTTTCTCTTCCCTGCACTAATTCCTTCAAAACACTCATATTCCTTGGAGTTGATCTACTTTTGCCATTGCCTGCCCTTCCAATTACAAATGGTGATTCCTATAAATGGTTCCACACAGCCTACCTGGAAGAAGAGAATTTAAGGATAACCATTAGAAGTAAGGGATGTGGTTGTCACCCAGATGGAACAATATCATGTAATGAGTATATACAGAAATTTTTTCAAGCTTAGCGAGAAATGAAATATTTTTGCTCATTATCTTTAATGAGTAGATAATGAACAAATATGCCAGTAATAAATTCCTATTTTTAAGTGAATTTTTATTTTAGAATGTTTTAAAAAATCATACCATCCATAGTTACTGTAGAAAATCCAAAACTATTATTAAACAGAAATGAAAAAAATAGGATCTTCTATAATTCAATTACTCAGAGAAAACCATTGTAAATATTTTAGTGTATACATTTTAGACACTTCCCCTTATATGTATAACAATTTTTACACAAATTGCTTATAATTTGCCAACTGCTATTAGCCACTCTTATCAGTCAAAACAAAACATAAACATCCTTCCTTACCAATAAATGTATAAACTTCCAGACTGTTATCTTGTCATCACATCACGTTATTATTTGAATGAAGCATGATATATATACACATGTATATATATATCCATGTTTATAGTCTATAAATAAAACTTTAATGAAATTCTTATAAATATATATTTGCATACCTATTAATGTTGCCTTAGAAAATATTCCTAGAGATGGGATCTGTGGATTAGGGTAGCACACATTTTCGTGCCTTTAAAACATACAACCAAATGCTCCTCCAAGAACGCTGGGCCAATTATAATAATCTCAAATGCTCCTAAACGCAGCATTTTGTTTAATCACTGGGAATACTTAAACAACAGCAACTCATTTTTAAAATATGAAATTATTTGATTAATATCAAAATCGAAGATACCTTCCCCATGTTTTTGCATTTTCCACAAATTATAAGACTTATTTAATTATTAATTTAAAAGTAATTTAGTCTTTCTGTGATAATACCAATATTATGCCTTTGCACATCAGGTAACTGACATACGTTTACTGGAAAAGGAATAAAAATATTTGAGAATCCTATACCACCTATAGGGTATCATTATGAAGAATAATATTATGGAAAAGCTGTAGAACTGCCAGTTGATGTTTTAGGGATGGCAGTGACCTCCAGAAACATTGGTCCAGATAGTTACTACATCATTTAATGCCATACAGCTGGCTGGTGAATAGTTATTTACTTTAACACAATACAACAGACACATGATTTGGAAAAACTCTCTTAAAAGAAATTAGAGCAGATAGAGATGAAAAGACCTGAAGATGAGAGTTAAGAATTAAGTTAATGTGAAAAGTAATTATCATCAAGTGAAAGAATTATGGAACTGATAAGTAGGTCAATTTTAGATTCTTGGATGGAGAACTCATGATATATACATATTTCTTTGATGTTATTCAGTATTTCAGAGTGCTTTCTACTAGTCAAGAGTTTATAGGCAATTTACTGTCCTGAGACTATTTCTGTGAATTTCATTCAAGACTGTAATGCTCATTTTCTTATTGCACCAGAGACTAGAAGTTCTCTAAAATTACTTAGTGATCTATACGGCATGCAAATCAAGTGTCTTTCCTTTTATTCATGTTCACTGCGTATGGCACGAAATTGCTCTTACAAATGACCTCTGCTTCCAATGACTTTTTAAAAAACATAAAATGATCACAATTTCTTTACACCAACAGTTAAAAATACCTTTGCTTTTTGTTAATTCTATTTTCAATTAGATAGGTTTTCTTTATGCTGTACATTTGATGATTTATAAAGTTATTAGTAATGTGATATGTTATCTAAATGACTATGAATCATAGCAGATGATTATAAACAAATCTAAATTAGAGCGCGACTATGTTAGCATTGAAAATGACTGGCTTTTGGATTCTGTCTCTTCCATAATGATACATTTAATTCTTCAATAACACTTTTCTTTGAATGTAGGTAATAGCTTCTTCACTGAACCACTGCTTTTGTAAACAATGCAACATTGTTAATTTTAGACTGGGAAAAAAAGACAGGAGACAAAAAACCTATTTCTTGGGAATTTTCATGGGCCAGGTATATCTGCTATGCATCCAGGTGAGAAACCCTTGAAATCACATCAGTGCGCATCACAATATAAATATGCAGCTGTTAGTCCTTCTTCTATAAAAGGAGAATGCCTCTTTGGGAGCAAAATGTTATAAATTCAAATTAGTTTATCCAATGCTCAATCTCACTTTGATTTTGATATCGGTGGAAAAGCAATTTTGAGAGCACTGGGAGTTATTTTGCTGTGTTTTATTAGTTTATCTTAAACTACACTCAAATTCAAAATTAAATTTATTGCATTTTAAAGATAAAATTAGGTACATAAATTATTAAAGGCCATGGAATTATCAACTGGACACTCTTGTCAGCTAAAATTTTTCTTTGAGAGTAGCATTATTTTTTCCGAGGGACCCTGTAAGTGAGATAAGGCACTAGTGTTTTTTCCCCCCAATTCTGTTCTTCTGCTTACACAAAGTACCTAGATTTGCCTCCTGTTTCATTTAAAATGCATTGCCATTTAGCTGTTGAGATAACCTGGATCGGTCTCAATCAGATAAGAGAGATGGAATTTTTTTTAAGTTTACAGTGTTTGCTTATGGTATTAAGGCACCTTTGCAATTTCCAAACTGGATGTGTAATCTAGGTGATATAGCCACAGCCCATCTTATCAATATGCACTCATCCTTACCGAGGTCTTTGGCTGGGAGAGCTGCTAATTTCTCTCCCTTTGCACAGCTGGCAGCTTTCAATGTAAAGAAAGACCCTGTGTTAGCTGGTGATGGGGGGGGGGATGGGGGGAGTTCAGGTGAGGGAGACTCAGATTTATGCTACTTTTGACACTGCATAATGTGTAAAATCTAAAGAACTTGCTGGCCTGGTAGACTAGCTATTTATGCAGAGAAGAAGTAATAAAAACCTGTCAGGGAAACAGGCAGCAGAGACGAGCAGACATGAAGGCTCCCCGCTGGCCTTGCTGGGCCGTGTCCTCACAGTGGAGAGGCCAGCAAAGGGGATTACAGCCCAGAGCCAGGCAGATGGAATCTGTTAGCCTCTGCTGTCGCCAACCACAGACCACAAAGGAAAGCTGCCTTGATGTTCCCAGACAGTGAATGAGACGGCTCTGCTCCAGTCCCTGTATGGATTTTAAAGGAAGATGAGTGGATTGAGTCTGGGAGGGAGGGATATCTTTAACACAGCTCAACTCAGATTTCTGGCATCAGCTTGGGTTAGCAAGTTGGGAGGGCAATCATTTCTCCTTTTGCTCTCCCCTGTACTCAATACCTACAAAATTTTAGTTTCCATAGAGATTTTCATTTGTTCTTCCATTTATTCTTTCTTGAACATTTAGTGAGTGGCCAATTTATTGTAGGTAAAATACCAGGCTTGTGGCACAAAACAACCAATAAGATACAGTCCTGCCCCAAGGATCTCACAGTCCAGCAGAGGAAACAAACACATAGAAAGACAGTCAAAAAATAAAGAGAAAACAAAGTAACTTGTATTGACTCCAAGCCAGATATGCCTTAGTAACCCTGAGTATACTCTTATAAGCTATGTTTTATTTCTTTGTCAACAATGAATCAAAGTGAGGTTTTAGTGGCTCCAGGTCAGTGGAGGGAGTTTCCTTGGAACAACCTACATTGCCCTGACCATTGCCTGAGAAAATAATTACTTGACTAGTTTTATTTTCCATGTTAATATTTAAGAGTTTATAGAAGAGAGTTGAAATAAGTACTAATTATAAGTCACCATAACAAGATGATGAAGGACACTATTCCCCTGATTATAGAGGAGGTGTTCCTTGCTATAAGAGCATTAGATTCAGAGAAGGATGACTTTTCCCATTAGAGGGAGTGGGACAAGTTAAGAGTGAGAAGTAAATGGAAGGGGATGGAGAAGAATAGCGATGAGATGCTATATACTGGGTTGGCCAAAAGGTTCATTTGTCTTTTTCCGTAACATGGTTCTAGTAGCACTTAGTTGTCTTTAACTTCATTCAAAACAATTTTAGTAGATTGTATTGTGACAGATGTCATACCAGCATGCATTTAAAAAAAAATTATCAAAATTGGTAAATTTTTGTGTAGCCATTTTAATATTGAAGATGGAAGAAAAAAGCAACATTTTTGGCATATTATGCTTTATTATTTCAAGAAAGGTAGAAACGCAACTGAAACGCAAGACTAGATCCCGTATGCTGCAACTAAGAGCCTGCATGCTGCAACTAAAGATCCCGCGTGCCGCAACGAGGATCCTGCACTCAGCAACGACGATCCCTCGTGCGGCAACTAAGACTCGGTGCAGCCAATAAATAAATAAGTATTTTTTAAAAATATTTTTAAAAAGAGAGAAAGATTTGTGCAGTGTATGGAGAAGGTGCTGTGACTGATCGAACATGTCAAAAGTGGTTTGCAAAGTTTCGTGCTGGAGATTTCTTGCTGGACGATGCTCCATGATGCTCAACTGGTAAACCAGTTGAAGTTGGCAGTGATCAAATAGAGACATTAACTGAGAACAATCAATGTTATACTATGCAGGAGGTAGCTGATATACTCAAAATATCCAAATTAAGCATTGAAAATCATTTGTACCAGCTTGGTTATGTTCATTGCTTTGATGTTTGGGTTCCACATAAACTAAACTAAAAAACCTTCTTGACCGTATTTCTACATGCAATTCTCTACTGAAACATAATGAAAACGTTCCGTTTTTAAAACAAATTGTGACGGGCGATGATAAGTGGATACTGTACAATAATGTGGAATGGAAGAGATTGTGGGGCAAGTGAAATCAACAACCACCAACCACACCAAATGCTGGTCTTCATCCAAAGAAGGTGATGTTGTGTATATGCTGGGATTGGAAGGGAGTCCTCTATTATGAGCTCCTTCCAGAAAACCAAACGATTAATTCTAACAAGTACTGTTCCAATTAGACCAACTGAAAGCAGTACTCGACGAAAAACGTCTGGAATTAGTCAACAGAAAACGCATAATCTTCCATCAGGATAACGCAAGACTGCATGTTTCTTTGATGACCAGGCAAAAACTGTTACAGCTTGGCTGGGAAGTTCTGATTCATCCGCCATATTAACCAGACATCGCACCTTCTGATTTCCATTTATTTCGGTCTTTACAAAATTCTCTCAATGGAAAAAAATTTCAATTCCCTGGAAGACTGTAAAAGGCACCTGAAACAGTTCTTTGCTCAAAAAGATTAAAAGTTTTGGGAAGATGGAATTACGAAGTTGCCTGAAAAATGGCACAAAGTAGTGGAACGAAACGGTGAATATGTTGCTCAATAAAGTTCTTCGTGAAAATGAAAAATGTATCTTTTATTTTTACTTAAAAAACGAAGGAGCTTTTTTGCCAACCCAATACATGGGGATGGCAGGTAGGGGTTGTGCAGAATTTTAGCTCCTGTCATAAAAATTAAACTTTGGAGATGGGAGAAATGTCTCCAGATGATATTTAAGAAGATGTGTTGATTTAAATGTCCTATAAATCCTCTGAACTTCTTCCAAAGGGAAAATCACAGTAAAGGTAGAGATGATTGCTCGAAGTCCCTGGGCTGATATCTTGTTAAATGTGAACAGTACAGAGATTAGACCACAGGTCTGTTTAGCTGTATGCAGTAATGTAGACATTGCTGACACTGTGTTGCCTGGGAAGAAAGATGGTTTGGAAGTGAGGACACCTGGGTTGCACACCAGGTTCTAAACAAGTCATTTTCTATTTCTGGGTTTGTACTTTCATGAGAAGTTGGATTTTAAAACCTCTGAAAAAGATTCTGTGGTCAGAGAGAAGGAAAGAGAATGAACTGATGAGGGCTTAGGCCAGAACTTCTCTTCTGTGTGTGTTCTTTAATTTTAATCTTTTGAAATACTCTCCTTATAGGCACAATATCTGCACAGGAAACATCCAAATAGAGTCTTTGTCCGTGTGCCCTGAAAGCTAGGAATAACCAGCTGAATATCCATTTCTCATTATGAAATTCCAGTAGGAAGACACAATGCCAGGAGGGCAGTGGACAGCCTCTCCTCTAGGCATCTGGAGAGAATACAAAACAAGAGAGATGAGACTAGTCTGCTTTACTTTAGCTTTGTAATATTATTCCCATCAAATACATTTCCACTATGATAGTGACAGTAGTATTCCTTGTAGAAACTCTACTTAGTCAGCCTAGTTGTTGCCATGATTACTAAAAGATTTGGGGGCTTAGCAAAAGTGAATGGTGTTGACTGACAGCCCAAGCTATGACAGCCACTGTGCTAGCCCCCTTATATTGTAAAGTGCTTTCCTTATATCTCATTTCATCTTAAAACTACCTAGTCCTTGAGATAGGAAACATGTATCTATGTTTTGACAAATGAAGACACAGTCTAAAGTCCCAGTACTTGTAAGGTCAGAAGTGGTATGAAAACACTACTTTCTGATCCTTGAGCCTATGTTTGTTTTCCTATTCCACTGCAATGTCTTCCACATCATAAGGCTACTTTGTCAGTACCTGTGGTGTCATCAAGACTATGAGTTAAGGAAAAGTTCATTAGGATGCTATACGAACTAAAATTACCATGCACCTGTCAGTCAGACATTATAGTTTGCTTGAAGAAATGGCACATTTTCTTTACGGAACAATATGAATAATTTATCATTACATAATCATGCATAGACATCACTTATGTTTATTGCATAAAAAAATAAGATTTTTCATGTTGGCCACATGTAAAGTCAATTAAGAACTATTCTTGAAATTATTTGAATTTATTATCTTAGATGAACCTGCAGTTATTATTTTAAGAACATACAGTCCAACAAATAAGTAAACAGAGTAGTTTCTTCCATCACCAGGCTTTGAGATGTAAGAGAAAAAAATCTCTATATGATTCATCTCTGTGTTTCTTAAGGCTTAGCACAGTGCCTGGATCCCTGGTGATAAATGTTTTGTTTTCTTAAAGGTAGAGGTGATGGTAAGGATGGAAGCACATATATTTTTATATTATGTTCTCTTAAATATATTTAAAGTAATGTTCACTGAGAACAAGTATGCTTGGTGAATAGTGTCTCACATTAGGCAAGCAGTATAAACGTGTTAAGAGTGCCGGCTCTGAAGTCAGGCTGCCTGGGTTTAAAATACCAGCTCTACAATTTACCAGCTGCAAAATCTTAGGCAAGCCTGAGTTTTCCTTGTCCTCTGAAATGGGTTGATAATTGAACCAAACTTTCCCAGTGTTCTTGTGAGGATATAATGACTGATGATAGTAAAGTACTTAGTTGAGTGATTAAAACACCTTAGGCGTCAGGTAAAGTTTATATTACTCTTTGAAAAAATTAACCTTAGATTTACTAATGCCCAAGGAAATACTTCCCACACTATCATTAAAAATATAGAGAAAAATGACCTCTATGCTGATCCAAAAGATCACATTTTGTCCTTATTTTCTAAACCCCATTTCTGAAAAAAAAGACCTTGGCAAAGGGAAGGAAAAAAGGGATTAAAGCATACTTCAGGGAATCATATACTTTTCCATTATTATTCCATTCTCACTGGTTTCGAACTCAGCCTCTAAGTTGAACTGAAACCCCAAGCTTCCTCCAATCTTTTGATCAACTCAGAGTTTAATCCTTTCCATTTTAGCTGGATTTGCTCTAAGAATAGACTGTTGAATTATGGAAGACAACTCAATCTTCACTAAACATGAGTGTATTTGATTTTTGTTTTTTCTTTTCTTTTTTTTAATTTCAGGGGATCTTAGTGTCAAAATATCTTTCTGGAATTTATGAGAGGATAAAAAGTAATATCCAAAATAAAACATGTCTATTAAAAGTGATATGAAGGTAAGGAAAAGCTCCACAAACAGAAACAAACTACCATGCTTCTGTATTAGATGTAAAACACTGCCACTATCTTTTTATAAGAACCTTACATTTGACAATGAGGAAATAAAGTACCCAAGAAAACATTTTCCTGACAAGAACCTTTTATATAAATAAATATACTGCCCTCTTCCTGTCCCTCTCCACCAGAGTTAAACAATGGCCACTTAGAAAGGAAATGATGTCAACACCCTATGGATAAAAATCAAACTGCACTGGAGGAAACATAGTGAAACACAATAGAAAAAACACAGCTTTCTAGTTTCTGTAGTTTGTCATGGTGAGTCCACAAAGAACAGTCAATTATTAAATTTAAAGCGTAATTCCATTATATCACCACACTGACTTGAGTTTATTACATTCGTACAACTTTAATATATGCATCTTTCAGAAAGAAAACTAAAAATTCCAAAGGAAAAAGTGAAAAGATTGCCTTTGGTAGAATTCATAGCTTTAAATGTCTGTAACTCTTTTTTGGCTAAATCTTAACATTTGACTGGCATTCTAATGCCTTTCATAGCTCTCCCTTCTGGGAAAGGTTATTTCAGCAGAGTTTACAGAATGCTTGTGGAAAATTTCTTGAAGACCATTTATCAATGTAATGATACTGAATAAATACTTGGCAGAACATTCAGACTATGGATAAAAGATAGTATGAAATATGTGAAGAAAGATCCCATGTCTGTGGCAAATTTCCAGTGATAGAGTTTGACATGTCGCAAATTAATCTTATCCTCAAGGAATTGATTCTGGATGTTTTGCGTCTTCTGGGTAAGCATAGATCCATTTCTCATTATGAAATTCCAGTAGGAAGACACAATGGCAGGAGGACAGCAGACAGCCTCTCCTCTAGGCATCTGGCTGTTTCTTCAGCTCAGAGAAACAAAACGGTCAAATCTCTTTTTAGTCTTTCAAATTAATGCCTTGATTCCTCCCCATTAATTGTTCTTATGCAAACTATTTAGAATAAACTATTACACTAATAATAGCTTTATATGTTTTGCCATCAACATTTCTTAGTTGATTAGCAACCAGATGTGGTGTTTGAGAAAAGCCTCCATTATATCTGAATTTAAACATTTAACACGTTTCATAAAAATTCTATAACAAAGCAGGGCTAATCCTGGTAGTCATAGCTATCTTTCAGATAAGACAACGATGTCCGAAATGGTAGTTCTGTGTTATAAAGAGAAGAGAGCACATTGTTTAGAATGGATGGTGTCATCAAGTCACCAGAGGTGAGGTCCCACAACTCACTCAAAGTCCCAAATGTCCAAAGGAAATGTGAAACGCTTTTCATGCCAGAACCCGCTGTTCCTCATTTCCTCTGATATCACAGATCTTATTTTAATTAGAGACCAGGCAGCAAAGAGGACTCAGTAACCAGCACAATCTGAGAACTCAAGGAAGCTGTAAAGCTAGGAAGTCTATCCGCTAGGGAGCTCCATGTGCACCTTTGATAAAATCCTCCTTCTTCCCAGCAGTCCCAACTTTCACAGAGTCTAAAAACACAAGTTCTCAAAACAAAAATAGGATGCAACATTTGTCCTTGAAATGACCTTGGAGATTGCTCAGCTGGCACAATGCTCACTATAGATAAAGAGACTAAGGTGCAAAATAATAACAGTGATAATGATATATAATGACTTAGTCTATGTCATATTCTAAATAGATTTAGCCTATTTATATATGGAATGAATTTGCAGACTAAAGGAATATAGAAATAAAGGCTTAATTCATGTCTTTCTGGGACTGAATCAATACATTTTCTAGTATACTTTCCTGTCTTTGGTCTCTTTAAATATCTGCTAAATCAATATATAATCGTTTAATTATTGCCTCACGCTTAAAAAGAGAGAAATGATAGAGACAGCAATACTAGGTTTATGCCTCACTTTGTTATGGCAGTTAAATTTTAAATAAGAAAAACAAAACTTTAAATATATCTCAACATGTTAACAGAACAACTGAAAGAGATGAAGAAGAGCTCATAAAGTACTCCGGGTCAATTACTCAGGCAAGTCAAAAGGTCAATTGCATTGCACTCTAGTTTTTCTTTTCTGAGTATTTATTGATTTTTATCAATTTTTGTTTATTCATAAGGAATCAGCTTTCACGATACTTTTGTGACAAGCCTACAACCCTAAAATTCTTAAGTGATATTTACTGCATCTGAATTTCCAAGACACTTTTAAAATTTATCTCTAGAGATTTTGAAATTGAGGAGTGAGTTATTAAGGATAATTTTGTCCAGAACATTTTTAGGATTTTTTCTTCCCAAACTATTTAGAAATATTCCTTGAATTGTATTTTTTATAATAATTCTGTAGTAACCTAAAATATATCTAAATGACATAATGATATTGATTAACTGCAAAAAGAAGGAAGGAGGGAAGGAAGGAACGAAAGAAGGAAGGGAGTGATAGAGCCAAATAATAGAGTCATTTAATCTCCACAACCTCAGATTCTACTTGAAATTGTTATCTGATAAACCTGTGTTGAACTGCATTTCAGTTACTGGCCAGCCTTTCAATCTTAAACCTCAATCTGCATCTAGGGATGAGAGGCAATAATTTCTATATTTGTTGTGAGGATTAAATAATATAACATATAGAGATTGCCTGATATAATGCTATACCGGCTACGCTGGAGACACTCAAGAGATAATTCCAGTGTTTTTTGTTATTCTGTCTGCTATAGAGATTCTGCAAGAGGGCAAATATCCTCTCACTGTATGTGTGTGAACAGAAGCAGTGAGGACAAAGATGTATAACATCACTCTGAAATTTTACTTGTTTTGAAGATAATATTTGATGGATTTAGGAATCTGTTGGTAGTTACATGAACTAAGGAAAACCAACATTTCTTCCAAATCAAGCAAACATTCTAAGTTTAAGGCAGAACACCATGATCAATTCAGAGAGAGAGGGAGAGAGAGAGAGAGAGAGAGAGAGAGAGAGAGAGAGAGAGAGAGAGACAATGAATTCTATGGGAGAATACATAAGAAACTGGTAAAATTGCCTCCAGGAAGGAGCAATGGGGGACAAAAGTGGGGTAGACATCATTTTTACTTTATTCTCTGGTAGGGACTGATTGTGTCACCCCACACCCAATTCATATGTTGACACCCTACTCCCTAATGTGATGGTGTTAGGAGGTGGGACCTTTGGGAAGTAATTAGGATTAGATGAGGGCATGATGATGGAGCCCCTCGTGAATGGGATTGGTGCCCTTGTAAGAGTCATGAGAGAACCTGCTCCCCTTCTCTGCTTGCCATGTGAGGACACAAGAAGTTGGCACTCTGCAATCTATAAGAAGACCCTCTGAAGAACTCAACCATGCTGACACCTTAATCTTGGACTTCCAATATCCAGAACCGTGAGAAATAAATTTCTGATGTTTGTAAGCCACCTGGTCTATAGTACTTAGTTATACCAGCCCAAACCGACGAAGCCACTCTTTTTTATCTATTTTTATTTTGGTATTGTGTGTGTGCACATTTTTGTTACAATTATTTTAATTGTTACTTTGAAATAGACCTACGTTGAAGAAAAATGGCATTTAATTATATCAGCACAATGCCTTTCCAGCAATCAGGTTTTCTTCATTTGGGGGAAAACTTGTTAACATCCCGAAGAGAAACATTATTCTCTGGCATTATTCATGATTACCTTAAGTGAAGAGGTGATTCAAAAGCAACTGGCTGTCTCCATTAATGGGAGTATAACCAGGATTATGCCAGAGGTCATGTTTACTTGAATCAATAAAAATATACCGGTTGAGATGCTGCTCTTTTAAGAGTTTCAGGATAGACCATTTTCAATACCCACACTAAGGTTTGTTCGAATTCAGGATGTTTTTTCCTTCGAAACTGTTTGTTTGTTTATACAACAAAATATTGTGCAGTAAGTGTCCAGTAATAATTTCCTAAGATAAGGTCTTAGTTATAGCTTTTGATTTATCAACTCAAGAAGCTAAGAGTTACTTCTGGAATGCTTTGGAAAAGTTGCACCAGTTAAGTACCTGGCTTACATTCTAAGAAATGCCTTTGTAGTTTAAAGAAGCTTAAGCAGAAGCCCTCGTTGCTGATTTGCCCACAGTGTCAAACATCAGTGGAATTTTCCAATGGCCCTTTAAGAGTTCGGTATTTTCTTTAATTAGGAATACCTGGGTGTTTAATGGGGCTTTTTAAGCTATTGGAGCAGATCTAGACTAAATGACCCTATTTGTTTGAAGAAATAAAGTTAACAGCATCACAGATGCTCCATAAAGCAACACAAAATTGCAAATGGGAGGTAAGGGAAATAACAGAAGAGAAATTTACATCAAAGAAAATTATATCCATAGATGTAGCTGTGCTTCTCTTACCAAGAGCTGTCAAAACAATAAATACCAGGGAAAACAAAAGGAAACCTATTTTCATAACAAAATATCCATATGAACATTCATTTTGTTTTGCTGGGAATGGGTTGCATTATCAGTAGAATTTAAACAATTTCCAGCAATATCATTTCTCTGGTTTTCAAAAGAGCCTTTGTATTTGAGTTTCTGTTTAGACTATGGGCTCTTTAGTTAAGCGAGGAAACTTATATAAACTCTTCAAAACTTGAGTTTGCTGTTCAAGTCATCTTTAAAATAAAGGCTATGATAAAAATCTAAGGTTCCCTTAAGAAGTAAATTGGTGCCAGAAGGTTCTAGAAAGGAATAGTTATGAAATAGCAAAATCCTGAAGAACTTATAAAAGAAAGTACTTTAGTATATATTAGCTTTTATGCCAGTTGGTCATTTTAAAGGATAGGAATCTCTTAGAAAAACAGAGAAATTAGAGAAAAAAAAAATTTTTTTTTTTTTTTACCTGAAAGAGACTCTGAGAGGTTTGGGCAAATGTAGGGTATGGTATTGCCTCCTGAAAAGATTTAGAAACTGAGGTGAATACTTTTCTTCTACTGAGGCCACATGGTACAGAAAGCTATAAAAATCTGGAAATCCTGTCCAGGTGAACTAACAGCTAGTCTTAAAAAAGCGTGTTAATACCTTGTTTCTGATCAGCTGTGAGTGGTATTTATAAAAGATAAAACTTATTCTCCCCAAAAAATTTAAAGAGAGCTTTCTGTGAGGGCTATTTCTATCCAGGCTGTTCTCAAGCACCAAAGTACTAGTTCTGGGAGTCCATAGAGTGTCAATGAATGACTTTGAATTTAGGAAAATGCTTTGAATGAGTTAGAACAAGATTTAAATTTGCAATAGTTGGTAAGAATTAATATGTACTGAAAAATTTTACTTCTTTGAAATTTGTTCCCAGTATTATCACTTTATAATACATAAGTAATATGAGTAAATGTTTACAATGTTAACTGCTGTGCTTTGTTATTTTAACAAAGATATTGGATGGGTAGGAAAGAAATAGAAATGATGAAGAATTTAAGGCCATGACCAGCAGTGCATTAAAATGTCTTCACCCCTTTTATCTGGTAGCAGCCACTGTATATGCCTGCAGAACTTATGTAAAAAGTTGCTTAGCCTAATAAACACCAATTTATGGAGAGAGGAGAGAATAATAAGACATTATTCTGGACAAGTTGTAAGAAATGGTAGTTGTAGCTCTTCCATACCTCTGAAGTACAACAAAGTCTGAATTCCAAATTTGGTCATTTCAAATATTTCATCAAGCTGTAACTTAACCTCCAGGATTTATCTCTTTGCTTTTAAAGGATTATTCATGAAACTAGGGCCTATAGCCATTCTGGAATAAGCCAATTTGCTCAGGACACATCATGTATAATTCTACCTCACTCCTAGGGGCCACTTTTCTTCTAAGCCTTTTATATTGGTATTATGTTACTAACCCTCTAAGCTCCCCTGTGAGGCATGTATCAATTGTCCCACATTATTTTTCTTCTGTTTAAAGATTTTTTTTTTATGTGGACCATTTTTAAAGTCTTTATTGAATTTGTTACAATATTGCTTCTGTTTTATGTTTTTTTTGGTTTATTGGCCACGAGGCATGTGGGATCTTAGCTCCCTGAACAGGGATCGAACCTGCACCCCCTGCATTGGAAGGTGAAGTCTTAACCACTGGACTGCCAAGGAAGTCCCATGTCCCACATTATTTTTGAAAACGTTAAACCACAGAGAAACTGGAAACCTGTCCTAAGTTAATATATATCATAATATACTACTGTATATTATTTGTGACAGATATTTGTCTTTTTTCTCATGTAGCAAAATGCATAACCATAGAGACCAGAGGGAAGTGAAAGTAGGCAATCTAACTTATTACCCATTTAACAGATAACAATACTGAGTCTTTCTTTGAAAATTTCTAACCCATTTGCTTGGATTAGTTTGCCAGGCTATGAAACAACATAACAGAAGTGCTATATGAAGAGCAATTATATAAATATCCTTCATCTTGATAAACTCTATTAAAGAGGGAAAAATTTTAAAAAACTTTATTTTTGGTAACTAAATTTAATTTGAAATAAATATGTAATCTTCTTAGGAAAATATGTTGAATTATTTTGGTTTCCTGTCATGTAGGGTTGAATCCAGGTTTTGCAGGTATGGAAGATTATACAATTGGAGATGCCTCAAAGAAAGATAACACAAACCTGCAAATGCAAAATTAGTTATATGTAAAGAAAAGACTCACAATAAGGCCCCAATTTTTCCAAGATTACAAATACAATAAGCATCAAAATCCCCCCAAAGCATAATAGTTTTATTACTTTATTGTCTGTCCCTAATTTTTTGATGTACTCTTTATATGACAATAATTTTGTAATATTTTCTGGAGAGAATAGGAAGATAATTTAGTCTCTGTTTTAGCACAGTTGAAGATATGTTTTTTGATAGTTTAAAAATTTCTCTTAGTTCCATATATCACTGTTAATAACATTATAAAGATTGCTGTCAAATATAGGGAGAAATTTCTACTCAGTGTCTCTCATATAAGACCTTACAATTTTAGGGCATTTCAAGTTTCCATAAGCAGTGTAGTCATGATGCTCTTTGAACTGGCCACAGTCAAAGGACCTCTAACTCTGTCCCTTTGAGGCACGGAGCATTAAGAGGATTCCCGGAAGTCATCTCTGCATCCATATTGTTAGCGATTATTTACCTGAACACTTAAGGGACCGTGAACCACATAAATCTATCCCACTAAACACAAAGTATCCTCAAGGTAACTTTTCTTTAGCCAGATTCCAAATATGTTTGTGGCCACTCCAACATTGCCTGACATTGGGGGGAAAGTTAATATGGAAGGAAACAGCAGTCTTAATCAATTGTGGTTAAAATGTCTTACCAAGGCAAATAGCACAGAAATTATTAAGGCTTTGTGAATGTTTCTAGGAATCCTTCTGGCAAGAAGCCTGTGTAAGTGAAAGGCTAAATCATGGTCAATTTGCCTCCACTAAATTTAACAAACTAATGAAGCTACAGATTTATGTAAAATTTAGAGTACTAATACTAATAATTAAGATACATCCTGATAGACATTCTTTGGTTATGTAACATATAATTAATGACCTGAGTTGATTTTAGTAACATGTATTATAGCAATATAAACTATGAATGGTAATGTTAATAATATTAAGAAAAGATTTTTATGAAGGAATGGTAATATTTTTTAAAATTCAGTGGATTCTAATATAAGGATAAATTCCCCAAACTAAACTTTTAATAATTTTAAAAAATTTAAAAGGTGCTACCTACAGCTGAGGTTGTGGAGCAAATGACCCATTAACTAATAAAATGTTTAAGTGTTTGACCAGCATAATGAGAAATCTGAGCAGTTTTCAGAATATGAAGATAAACCTTTGATGGTAAAAAAAAAAAAAAAAAAAGTACAAACAGCAGCTATCAAATAGGCCAAAATATATAAGGCAATATTGTTTGAGGACTTCTGCAAAGACATGACATATACTAAGAGGAAACTGACATATAGGTAAAGTCTTTTTGGCTGCCATTTGTTAAGTAATGGCTGCCGTGAGATGGATAATATAAAATGTTTAATGACACAGTAGTCTGAAAATCACTACTCCAAAATTAGATTTTGTGCACTGTTTTGTGTGACTATGAATATAAATATAAAAATGAGTCAAATGATTATTTTTACTGAATACTCGTTCCATTTTACACTAAATACATGTGCTAGATTCTGAAAGGTCATTAGCCATCACCCTCTGACTAAATTTTTTTTCTTGCCTGTCATTAAAAAAGCAGTGAACAAGACAGTCAAGCAGTGAACAAGACAGTATTTAATTGCTCAGTTTCCTCAGTGATAATTTCCTTATGTTGGTTTATTCCCTTCAAAATCTGTGTTATCTAATTTCTGCTCTACCTCAGACACTAGGCATCTCTGTACGGAGACACTTCATAGTATGGGTACCATGCCAGCTTTGGAATCCAACAGACCAGGTCCCGAATCTGCCAGAGTGTGACCAAGGGCAAGTTACCTCACCTCTTCATGTTCTGTTTCCCGGTGGGTTAAACTCTACTGCAAAGGGGATACAATAATGTACGTGACCACAGTGCTTCCTACACGGCAACTGCCAACTGAATGAATGAATGGGTTTATGTGACTTGTTTCTGTCTGTCTGTATGAGAAATAAAAGGCATCCAAGGTACACTGATCTACCCAGCTGTGCTGCTTTTTATGAGGTGGAGGTGGAGCTTATTTGTTGTAGCTCTGCAGGTACCCTGTGATCTTGTTCAAAAGTTTCTCCTATATAAACTCAATGCAGTACAGTTTTCAGCTGATCAAAATATTGAAGCAGAATTCCCTCTCCTCTCTCTCCTCCATCTCCCTCTCTCTCTGTCTCTCCCACTCCCTCTCTATCTCTCTTATTCTCCTTTCTTGAGAGAGAAGGAAAGAGGGAAGTGAATGAAGACAAGAAGAGGGGTATACAAAATTCCTGCAATTAAGAACGCTCTTAGAAGGTTTTATTTTACCTTACTTGCCAAACTTGGAATTTTTAATAAGGAAAAGGCGTGTTGACTGTTCTCTCAGAGATTATTTCCCCATCCGTTGCTATGGGTAACACACTATCAGAGACAAACAGGAAATCAGTGGGCCACAGGCTTGCTGTCATTGCCTGAATCTTCTTTCCATGCCACATGTTTACAAACATGCTGTGTTCCCCTTGACAAAAGCAGACACAGACACTCAGGGATTTCAAGGCTTTCCATTGTGTGTGTGAAATGGTTTCATTTAAGAGCTCCTGCTGTCAATTCTCAGACAGTGCAAGGGGAGGGAGGATGTCAGTAACTGAGTAAAAGCTAGCTTGGGCAGAAGGCTTAACTCCATGGGCTCATAAATATGTGTGTGTGTGTGTGTGTGTGTGTGTGTGTGTGTGTGTGTGGTATATTAAGATGAATAGACACTCAAGATTAGAATTTGTTATGGAAAAGAAAACTTGGCTTACATGGCTGTAATCTGAGCCAGAAAACACTGAACTTGAATGTTACTATCTCTGTTTCTTGGAGGTCCTGTGGTGGTGCAGGAGGGGGAATTTAGTCCCAGAAATCAGTAGGAAAATAAAGGACTGCTTTGTGAGTTTGTGAGTGCGTGCCAGTCCCATGACTGTTTACTGCCACTTACATGACAATGGTAAAAGTTCCTCTCATACAACTGGTTGGATCAACACCACGAGATTTCTTGACACTTCCTTCCCTTAGGCTCCTCTGATTCAGGAGTGAAGAACCAGTGGCACAAAAAGAAATACTTAAATCCCACTTTCTCTGCCTCAGTGTGGTCCCTTTACAGTGCAGTTAATTAAATAGTTTGAAGACTCTAATAGGTGGTCCTAGGAGGGCCACAGAGTTACTTTTCTTTTATCAATCTCATGCACCCCACAGAGGTTTTGCTGTGCTGAACAAGGGCCTAATCCTCAGCAGTTGAAGGCTTGGTGGGACTGGGGAACTCAGAAGATTAGCAATTCAGTCTTTGCCAAAACTCACCTAACACACTGCATTTCTAGTATTCCCAGAGGGGTTTCCAATGTTTGTGTATAGATTCAGGTAGAGGTCAAGATTTCTACTCTTTACTATCAGGATAAGGAAGTAAGGAAGGGACGAATGCTACATGTATGACACTATATAAAACTGGAAGCAGCTTTGAGAGAGGTATTTCAGGGACAGGAAAAAAGACAGAAATTAAAAATTTCCCCTGATGCCTGCAGTTGTTCAATTAGTTTGGCTGAAGACCTTATCTTCAATGTATGCATTCATTCAACAAACATTTATTGAGTATATATTATATGCCAGTCATTGTCCTATTTACTGAAGATACAGCAGTGAGTATCTATTTACTGAGCATTTATTGAGCATATATTATATGCCAGTCATTGTCCTATTTACTGAAGATACAGCAGTGAAGCATAATTCAAATCCAGTGATTCAGTAGTAGAAATTTGGATTTTTCAGTCAATAATGTATTACTGGAAGTAAAGTTAGGAGCTCTTTTCCTTAGGGAAGGTTTCAAGAGTGGTGTAGGAGAGAAAATGATTAAATGCTAAAATCATCTCTTGGTATATGAGTGGTGTGTGTGTGTGTGTGTGTGTGTGTGCACACGTGTGTGTGTGTGTGTGTGTGTGTGTGTGTGTGTGTGTGTGTGTATGTTTATGGGAAAAGGAGATTTGAGGTCTAGAGATAAACTCTTCCTTTACTTGACAATCTTATCTGACCAAAAACAAGCACAATAGAAGTGGTTGACTTTGGACTTGAGTGAGACTGAATAAAACAGAACATTGAGGACGGCAAAACTAAACGAGTGTCTAAAGTTTGCAGATACTTCTGAAAATAAATATAAGACTTAACAAAAACAACGGCCAGAGATTGATTTGCTTCCCTGCTACCTCTCAAATCAACCTCTAGCAATTCCCTCATATCAGGAATCAGACTAAATTACTAACATGCTAAGATGTGATTAGAAGAAATAGATGGGAGGGCAGAGTCAAGACAGTGGACTAGGAAGGTGTGGAATTCGCGTCTCCACACAATTAAAGCACCTGCCAGGCACCGGTGGGGGACCATGGACACCTAAGTGGGTGGGAGGAACCCCAAGCCACCAGTTGTTTCAATTATATTTTTATTTTTCCTAATATATTTTTTATCTTTCTAATTTTATTTTGTTTTTTATTCTTTTTTATTGTACTGCTCCTTTTTTTCTTTTTCTTTTTTTTTTTCTGCCATACCACATGGATTGCAGGATCTTGGGTCCCAGGGTGGAGGTCAGGCCTGAGCTCCTGTGCTGGGAGCTCCAACTCCAAACTGCTGGACTAACAGAGAAACTCAGAACCCAGGGAATATTAATAGGAGTGAGGCATCCCAAAGGTCCTTATCTCAGCACCAAGACCTGGCTCTATCTAACTGCCTGCAAACTCCAGTGCTGGACCACTGAGGCAAAACAACCAGTAACACAGGAATACAGCCCTACCCATCAAAAAAAAGAAATGACAAAAAAATATGTTACAAACAAAGGAGCAGGTAAAAACCTATAAGACCAAAAAAAAAGAAAACAAAATACGCAACTTACCTGAAAAAGAATTCAGAGTAATGATAGTAAAGATGATCCACAATCTCGGGAACAGAATGGAGAAAATACAAGAAACATTTAACAAGGCTCTAGAAGAACTAAAGAGCAAACAAACAATGATGAACAACACAATAACTGAAATTAAAAATACTCTAGAAGGAATCAATAGCAGAATAACTGAGGCAGAAGAACGGGTAAGTGAGCTGGAAGATAAAATGGTGGAAATAACTGGCAGGGAGCAGAATAAAGAAAAAAGAATGAAAATAATTGAGGACAGTTTCAGAGACCTCTGGGACAACATTAAATGCACCAACATTCGAATTATAGGGGTCCCAGAAGAAGAGAAAGAAAGGGTCTGAGAAAATATTTGAAGAGATTATAGTTGAAAACTTCCCTAACATGGGAAAGGAAACAGTCAGTCAAGTGCAGGAAGCGCAGACAGTTCCATACAGGATAAACCCAAAGACAAACATGCCGAGACGCATATTAATCAAACTAGCAAAAATTAAATACAAAGAAAAAATATTAAACGCAGCAAGGGAAAAGCAACAAATAACATACAAGGGAATCCCCATAAGGTTAAAAGCTGATCTTTCAGCAGAAACTCTGCAGGTCAGAAGGGAGTGGCAGGACATATTTAAAGTGATGAAAGGGAAAAACCTACAACCAAGATTACTCTATCTGGCAAGGATCTCACTCAGATTCAATGGAGAAATCAAAAGCTTTACAGACAAGCAAAAGCTACGATAACTCAGCACCACCAAACCAGCTTTACAACCAATGCTAAAGGAACTTCTCTAAGTGGGAAGCACAAGAGAAGAAAAAGGCCTACAAAAACAAACGCAAATCAATTAAGAAAATGGTAATAGGAACATACACATCAATAATCACCTTGAACGTAAATGGATTAAATGCTCCAACCAAAAGACACAGAGTGGCTGAATGGATACAAAAACAAGATCCTTATATATGCTGTCTACAACAAACCCACTTCAGACCTAGGGACACATACAGACTGAAAGTGAGGGGATGGAAAAAGATATTCCATGCAAATGGAAATTGTAAGAAAGCTGGAGTAGCAATAGACTTTAAAATGAAGACTGTTAAAAGAGATAAGGAAAGACACTACATAATGATCAAGAGATCAATCCAAGAAGAAAACATAAAAATTATATAATATTTATGCACCCAACGTAGGAGCACCTCAATACATAAGGCAAATGCTAAGAGCCATAAAAGGAGAAATTGACAGTAACACAATAACAGTGGGGGAATTTAACACCCCACTTACACCAATAGACAGATCATCCAGACAAAAAATAAATAAGGAAACACAAGCTTTAAACGACACAACAGACAAGTTAGACTTAATTGATATTTTTAGGACATTCCACCAGGAAAGCGGAAGAATACACTTTCTTCTCAAGTGCATATGGAATGTTCTCCAGAACAGATCACATCTTGGGTCACAACTCAAGCCTTGGAAAATTTAAGAAAACTGAAATCATATCAAGCATCTTTTCTGACCACAGCGCTATGAGATTAGAAATCAATTATAGGGGAAAGAAAAGTAAAAAAACACAAACACATGGAGGCTATACAGTTTACTGCTAAATAATCAAGAGATCACTGAAGAAATCAAAGAGGAAATCAAAAAGTACCTAGAGACAAATGACAACAAAAACACTATGATCCAAAAACCTATGGGATGCAGCAAAAGCAGTTCTAAGAGGGAAGTTCATAGCAATTCAAGTGCTAGGATGATAAAAGGGAGAATGAAGTGGAAGACTCACCTCAAGAAACAAGAAAAGTCTCAAATAAACAATCTAACCTTACACCTAAAGCAACTAGAAAAAGAAGAACAAAGAAAACCCAAACTTAGTAGAAGGAAAGAAATCTTAACGATCAGAGCAGAAATAAATGAAATAGAAACAAAGAAAACAATAGCAAAGATCAATAAAACTAAAAGCTGGTTCTTTGGGAAGATAAACAAAATTGATAAACCTTTAGCCAGACGCATCAAGAAAAAAAGGGAGAGGACTCAAATCAGTAAAATTAGAAATGAAAAAGGAGAGATTATAATTGACACTGCAGAAATACAAAAGATCGTAAGAGACTACTACAAGCAACTATATGCCAATAAAATGGATAACCTGGAAGAAATGGACAAATTCTTGGAAAAGTAAAACCTTCCAAGATTGAACCAGGAAGAATTAGAAAATATAAACAGACCAATCACAGCACTGAAACTGAAACTGTAATTAAAAATCTTCCAACAAACAAAAGTCCAAGACCAGATGGCTTCAGAGGCGAATTCTACCAAATATTTAGAGAAGAGTTAACACCTATCCTTCTCAAACTCTTCTGAAAAACTACAGAGGGAGGAACACTCTCAAATTCATTCTACGAGGCCACCATCACCCTGATACCAAAACCAGACAAAGATATCACAAAAAAAAGAACATGATAGACCAACATCACTGATGAACATAGACGCAAATATCCTCAAAAAATACTAGCAAACAGCATCCAACAACACATTAAAAGGATCACACACCATGATCAAGTGGGATTTATCCCAGGGATGGAAGGATTCTTCAATATACACAAATCAATCAATGTGATACACCACATTAACAAATTAAGGAATAAAAACCATATGATCAACTCAATAGATGCAGAAAAAGCTTTTGACAAAATTCAACACCAATTTATGATAAAAACTCTCCAGAAAGTGGGCATAGAGGGAACCTACCTCCACAAATTAAAAGCCATATATGACAAACCAACAGCAAACATCATTCTCAATGGTGAAAAACTGAAAGCATTTCCTCTGAGATCAGGAAGAAGACAAGGATGTCCACAGTTGCAACTATTATTCAACATAGTATTGGAAGTCCTAGCCATAGCAGGAAGAGAAAAAAAGAAATAAAAGGAATATAAATTGGAAAAGAAGACATAAAATTGTCACTGTTTGCCAATGACATGATACTATACGTAGAAAATCCTAAAGATGCCACCAGAAAGCTACTAGGACTAATCAATGAATTTGGTAACGTTGCAGGATACATAATTAATGCACAGAAATCTCTTGCATTCTTACACACTAACAATGAAAGATCAGAAAGAGAAATTAAGGAAACAATCCCATTTACCATAGCAGGAAAAAGTTTAAAATACCTAGGAATAAACCTACCTAAGGAGGCAAAAGACCTGTACTCAGAAAACTATAAAACACTGATGAAAGAAATCAAAGATAACATAAACGATGGAGAGATATACCATGCTCCTGGACTTGAAGAATCAATATTGTTAAAATGACTACACTACTCAAAGCAATCTACAGGTTCAATGCAATCCCTATCAAGCTACCAGTGGCATTTTTCACAGAACTAGAATAAAAAATTTCACAATTTGTGTGGAAACACAAAAGACCCCAAACAGCCAAAGCAATCTTAAGAAAGAAAAATGGAGATGGAGGAATCAGGCTCCCTGACTTCAGACTATACTACAAAGCTACACTAATCAAGACAGTATGGTACTGGCAGAAAAAACAGAAATATAGATCAATGGAACAGGAGAGAAAGCCCAGAGATAAACCCACGCACCTATGGTCACCTAATCTTTGAAAAAGGAGGCAAGAATATACAATGGAGGAAAGAGAGCCTCTTCAATAAGTGGTGCTGGGAAAAATGGACAGCTACATGTAAAAGAATGAAATTAGAACACTCCCTAACACCATACACAAAAATAAACTCAAAATGGATTAAAGACCTAAATGTAAGGCCAAACACTATCAAACTCTTAGAGGAAAACATAGGCAGATCATCCTATGACATAAATCACAGCAAGATCCTTTTTGACCCACCTCCTAGAGTAAGGAAGATAAAAACAAAAATAAACAAATGGAACCTAATGAAACTTAAAAGCTTTTGCACAGCAAAGGAAACCATAAACAAGGCAAAAAGATAACCCTCAGAATGGGAGAAAATATTTGCAAATGAAGCAACTGACAAAGGATTAATCTCCAAAACATACAAGCAACTCATGCAGCTCAGCATCACAAAAGCAAACAACCCAATCCAAAAATGGGCAGAAGACCTCAATAGACATTTCTCCAAAGAAAACATACAGATGGCCAACAAATACATGAAAAGATGTTCAACATCACTAATCACTAGATAAATGCAAATCAAAACCACAATGAGGTATCACCTCACACTGGTCAGAATGGCCATCATCAAAAAATCTACAAACAATAAATGCTGGAGAGGGTGTGGAGAAAAGGGATCCCTCCTGTGCTATTGGTGGGAATGTAAATTAATACAGCCACTATGGAGAACAGTATGGAGGTTCATTAAAAAACTAAATATAGAACCACCATATGACCCAGCAATCCCACTACTGGGCATATACCCTGAGAAAACCATAATTCAAAAAGATTCATGTACCACAATGTTCACTGCAGCTCTATTTACAATTACCAGGACATGGAAGCAACCTAAGTGTCCATCAACAGATGAATGGATAAAGAAGATGTGGCACATATATACAATGGAATATTACTCAGCCATAAAAAGAAATGAAATTGAGTTATTTGTAGTGAGGTGGATGGACCTAGAATCTGTCATACAGAGTGAAGTAAGTCAGAAGGAGAAAAACAAATACTGTATGCTACTGCATATATGTGGGATTTTAAAAAGTGGTACTGATGAACCTAGTGGCAGGGCAGGAATAAAGCAGATGTAGAGAATGGACTTGAGGGCACAGTGTGGGGGAAGGGGAAGCTGGGATGAAGTGACAGAGTAGCATTGACATATATACACTACCAAATGTAAAACAGATAGCTAGTGGGAAGCTGCTGCATAGCACAGGGAGATCAGCTCGGGTCTTTGTGACCACCTAGAGGGGTGGGATACGGATGGTGGGAGGGAGGCTCAAGAGGGAGAGGATATGGGGATATATGTATACATATAGCTGATTCACTTTATTGTACAACAGAAACTAACATAACAACATTGTAAAGCATTTATACTCCAATAAAGATGTGAAAAAAAGAAATAAAACAAAGCAAAACAAAACAAAAAAGAAATAGATTGTTTATATCTTGGACTTGTCCCTTGTAGAGAAATGTGAAAACCCAGCAGAAAGCCTTGAAAACTATAGATATCACAGATTCAAGAAGAATTAATTTAAACCTCCCTATGTTCTTCCCCTTCACTCACATAAATTACATACAAGTAAATTACATACAAGTGGAGAGAGAATTTTTATTCATTTCTCAATATAGGGCTAAAATATGTTTTTTGTCCCTGCTCAATATTGAAAATTTTCCCAAATAAGTTTATAAATCAAATATTAACAAAGGAAGCATTTTGATAAAGATAATTAATGAATTATCTTTCACATGTTCTTTTAGAATATAAAAATAGACTCAAACCACTGAAGTTTTGCATTAGAACTAAGGAATATCAATCCTCTTTTACATTTATTACTGTGTCATGCATTTTGGCATTTCATCATTGGGGTCTGCTATTCATAAGGGTTTCAACTGTTTTTTGTCTGTTTGTTTGTTTCAAGATATTTACATGTCTTGACTGTGAAAGAAAATAACAATTACAGAAATTTTAAGTTTCCTAAGACCAGCACCAAGACTTCTACTTCCTGTACAGTCTCCATAGCTCCCACTACCTAGTAAGCACAAAGTCCACACTTGTTGAATAAATTAAAGTGAGTCAAATGGAATAACTTTGGTGAAGACCATCTGAAGACAGGCCAATCAACTAGACCTACATGACTGGAGGTTTCTTCTAAGCTAAGTCTTCTGGGTGACATCTTTTAATCTATGACATTTTAGCAAAGCATGATTATCTGAATCACATATAGTCAAACATATCACACTGACCTTAAGAAATCCAATCAGTGTTTTCATAACCAATTCTTTAGGAATGTAAAAAAGTGTGTAGTGTATAAATTTTCCAGCTGCTCTCTTTTGGAAATGGAGGTTTAGGTGAGTGGGTGTAAAAGGAAATAAAGCATCATTGTAGAACTTTAGACTTTGACAACTAAGGAATAATTTATGAGAATAAAAAAGTAGAATATGAGCCATCCTTTTGTGTTCCAAAAAAAATGCCTTGGAGAGGTTATGAATAAAGAATTCCCATTGAAGCAGAAAAATTCAAAAGGATGCAAGCTTCACAATTTCAATAACAATGAACATGTTTTTATGTTGGCTGGTAATTTTTCTGCAGATGTTACTTTGAAAGTTTGGACTTCTGCTAGATCTTAGCATATAACACATGTCTTTGGTCCAATCACTGGGATCTGGTTAGGGAAGGCCAGCTGGAAATAGCTTCTGGAGACAAAATCTTATGTTTTCCCAAGGTGAACATAATTTTTTTGTTTTGGTATAGGAAAAAAATCTTTGTAACTCAACCCACTACAGTAAAATTATGGTATGTCTAGTTGAGCGTTCTCCAGGGAAGCAGTAGAACAAGCAGAGCTAAGTTGACATGTTGTTTCCTTTATCTGCACATGACATTTACTGATTTCAGCTTATATCCCAATGAGTTTATATTTGGATTCGAGTAAAGCCAAAGTCATATATAATTGATTTCTGCACACAAATGAAATGGTTAGTGCTGTATGTTTCATCATTTCAATGGAACAAACTGTTGTCACATAATGGTTTCTATTTCTTATAAGGTAATTGGATATTAATTGAGGAAATGTAGTAAGAACAAAAAATTAATGGGAAACATTTATTTTCAGAAAGGAAACTACAAATGATAGTTTTATCTTCCCATGTGGATTTCTGATCAATGGACAATTACAATGAGCATCTTGGTCACATCCTCTGTCATTGCTACTACTGTCCTTCACATCTAGTACTACCAGTGTCATGAACAGAAGAAAACAACAACAACAAAAAGTAGAAACAGATGAACAACCAAAGAAAAACAGATAGGATTTTCATTCAAAATGATGGGCTTGAACTCTGACCTTTTTATTTACTAGCCATGGACTTGTGGGCAAGGTTTTTCATATCAGATTTCCCATCTTTATAGAAAAAAGAAAGATAGGTTGCCAATAGTTACCCTTTGTAGCACAAAGGAAATTTTGTTTATATCACTAACAAGAAAAATGATTGGCATATATCTGTAAAATATTATTTATTACATATAGTTAGTAGGATAAGATATGAACTTTACAATTTGTAGTATTAAGTGTCTTACCTGCACTTTCTAGACCAACACAATCTCCCAATATTAAATCACTTAACTCCAGCATTCTACAAAGTATTTCCAGAGAAGACAACTAAAGAGTATATTCTGTGATTTTAGAAACATCATTGCTATTATGTTTTTCTAAAGTGTCACTTAAATTATTTTTGGTTAGGTTTAAATATGTTAATATTTGCTATTCCTCCTCATTCCAAGAATTTCTCTTCATCTATGTGAAGGCTTTGATGAAAAAAACTGTATGTAACATTTATATTTTTGTGTATGGAGTGCTCTCATCTGTCATAATGCTCACTGTAACCCTGGTAAGGTAGACAGTGATGCATTGTTATGGATTGAATTGTGTTCCCCTTGAAAAAAGATTTGTTGAAGTCCTAACCTCCAGCGCCTAAGAGAGTGACCTTATTTGGAACTAGAGTAGTTGCAGATATAATCATTACTATGAAGACATACTGGATGGTAGAGTGAACCTTTATTCCAGCATGACTGATGTCCTTACAAGAAGATGGCCGTGTGAAGACAGAGACATACAGGGAGGATGCTATGAGACAGTAAAAGCAGAAACTGGTTGGGCAGCTGCAAGATAAGGACCATCAAAGATTGCCGACAAACCACCAGAGGCTAGGAAGAGGCAAGGAAGAACTCCCCTACAAATTTTAGAGGGAAAATGGCCCTGTCGACACCTTGATTTTGAAACTCTAGTTTCCAGAACTATGAGATAATACACTTCTGTTGTTTTAAGCCACGCAGTTGGTGATCCTTTGTTGTGGCATTCCTAGGACACTAACAGATGAGGCCACGGCACTGGCAAATCTTCACTGAGTACTAAGCTGGTATCATGCGCCAAGAATTCTCATAGTCTATAAGGTACTTCTTAGCAATATTCCTAGTAAAATATTTTTAATATTTTACAGATTAAGAAATTAAGGCTCAGAGAGGTAAATTAGGTGGGCCAAATTTGCAAAACTAGGACATGGTAGAATTTGATTACAACTGTTTTTGATTCATCAGCCTGAGAATAGGAATCATTAGTTCAACTATGAAGATGAGGAAATTGAGAGTCAAAGAGACTGATACAGCATTTACCTTATCTTTTTGAAGCTAAATGTATTCATTTCCTGTGGTGTCTCTCCAGGGCCTATAGACCCAAACATTTCCTTTGTTACCTTTTGCTTTCCCTAAGTAGACCACACACTTATGGTACCCTAAACTGAGTTAGTCATCTGATAAACTATGATCAGTGGAGCATTAAGAGAGGATGACCCTGCTGTTCAGACATACTTTAATCAATTTAGCACCTTATAGGCCTAGTCTTAAATAACAGATGAGTTTAATGCCTTTTCTTAATAGTATTAACAAATTTATAATTATAATAACCATAATTTATTGAGCACTACTTAGTATTAGATATTGTATTTGGTTCTTAAATACATGACTTTAAATCTTTCATATGTCCTACAATCATTATTATTGTATTGTTTGTAGTGCAGAGAAGGGTTCCATAAAAGAAAAATAAATGTTTTATTTTCCTAGATGGGTCTAGCATCTACAGCATCACAGAGAATAAATTCTAGAGGTAAGTGACTGCAGGGTTACTCAATAAATCAATAATCACTATAGGACCAGAACTAGAAACCAGACTTTTTGACTTCTAATGTAGAACTCTTCATACCAATAGTTCTCAAATATCAGTCCCCTAAAGAACCACCTGGAGAGTTTTTTAAAAATACAGAAGGTTGAGGGCTTCCCTGGTGGTGCAGTGGTTGAGAGTCCGCCTGCCGATGCAGGGGACACGGGTTTGTGCCCCGGTCCCGGATCTCACATGCCACGGAGTGGCTGGGCCCGTGAGCCATGGCCGCTGAGCCTGCACGTCCGGAGCCTGTGCTCCGCAACGGGAGAGGCCACAGCAGTGAGAGGCCCGCGTACCGTAAATATATATATATATATATATATATATATATATATATATATATATATAGAAGGTTGAACTCTTTCACGTTAGGGCTCAGGAAGGTAAATTTTAAATATTTTCCAGCAAGTTCTTAAGCACTCTAGATTACTACAACTATGGTCTCAGGGAAATATTTTAGTCATTCAGCTGGTGTCTAAGAAAACAGTCCTGAAGAAGATAGGTTTTACAGGATGTGAGAGAAAGAAATAAAACAAAAGAGTAAAATCCTGCATTTTCTGCTTTACCAACTTTCATGTATGAATCAAAATGTAAAGAATTTTACATTTTCTAAATTTTAGCAATTCTCTAACATTCATCCACCCATTGATTTTAAATTATCTTTTAAAACTTGTGTCATGACATGGAAACATACACGTGACAAAGAGAGTAAATGGTGACACTTTCATTCTCTGAACTGAGTTGCAACTCTTATCTAAGCATATGCCTGGAAACAATGCATATTAATTGTGGGCAAGATGAAAGTTAATTTTAAGCACCCCTCTAGCAATGGATCTCTTATTCAAGAGGATGTGTAAGCCACAGTATGTATTCTTCCTATGCTCTCTAAACTGCGTTGATTGGGACAATCTGTGAGTTTGTCAAACTGAATTTAAGCAGCAGATGCTCTGTGTCTCCCACTCAGATTCCCTTCTTCCGATATTCAGTTACCCTTAGATTTTTCATCCCCTTGACATTCCATAATTTTAGAAACTGGGCACACATACAAGATTTCTGCTAGCCTTAAGGCTTTTCCAGCAGATTTTTTTTCTTTTGATTACACGGTGGGAGGATTTTCAGAGATGTTCGGCTCTTAACTCACTTAACTCTAGTTCCTTCTGAAACCTCACTGCTAATTCGGCTGTGCATTGCTCTATTAAGATAGTCACTTCAATCTTCTAACAAAGAGCACACTTCCCTGATTCTCCTCATCTTACTAGCATCTTACAATTTTCTCTTCCTATCCAAGTCAATGTGTAGGTAAAATACAGAGTAAGATTTCTAATCTAGGTTTAGTTACTAATTAGTTAGGCACACTTACTCAAACTCTTTAAAATAAGCATGCCTTAATTTCTATAACTAAACAATAAGGTGATTGCAATAAAGGAATTTAAAGGTCTCTTCCAGTGTTAAAAATCCCTAATTCTCAGATGAGAAACTGACAGTTATATTCTGAAAGATTACATTTGGCTCTTTTAAATTGGGTACTTCCATATTAGGTAATTAAGAAAGTATCAACAATATATAGAAAATGAGATAATTAATGGATTGATAGAAGGATGAATAGTTGGATAGATATTTGATAAAGAGAGTATGATAAAATAGTAGTAGTAGGTGGCAGATATACAAGTATTCACTGTAAAATTATTTCAATTTTTCTCAATGTTGAAAAAAATTTGCAATAAATTATTGAAAATGGTATCAGTAGCATGTGTGTGATATATATGTGTGTATAATTAAACCTTCTAAGTACTACAGCTACTCACATTTGGAATTCTTTAAAATGATCATGCACTCATACTCTCTAAAACATGTCTTCCCCGATTTTGTCAAGCATGGCAGACTACAATTTTTATTCCTTAGGCTTTGCTCTGTATTTCCAAAGGATCTGGAGCATTCCATGGTGATTTCAGAACATGTCAAATTCACTGCAGCTGCAAAACAGCTGTTGCAGACAGCTCACAGTGGCATTCTGAAAAGTGGTCTGAATTGATTAAAAGCTTGTGACTTGACTATAAACTTTGTTTTATATGATGTTTCATGATGTTAGAAATAATATGGAAAATAGTATGATATTATCATATTACCTAGTGATCCCTAACATTTAAAAAAAAATTTCAACACCCATATGAGTTTAATTAATTTAGATGTCTCCTTCTTGCTTTATTTTTTATGGCATATGAATATCACTTAAGTTACAGTGAACTAAATTAAATATTATTTTGTTAACTGCAGCATTTTATTCTTTGAGAGAGAAGGCAGAGACGGAGGCATTCTCTGCATTCTTACGTAGAATACGGTACAACTCGATCGCATGGATGTTCTGGAACAGTCTTGTTTATGTTTAAGCTTCAGATGCAGTGGAAATCTTAGTACTTCACTTGTGTCAAAGCCTCCCAACAGGAATGGCAATGGCATTAGCTGAGGAGGCTAAACGGTGTACATGCTAATAGCTATAAAGAGGGGTTGGTCTGCACAGTACAGGTAGAAATGCCAAGCAGGATTAGTGGGGACACCAAGCACAGGTGAAAGCAGAGTCTGGAAGATACAGTGTGAGCAGCAGAGAGTGGCCACATCTGGAAGGTAGAAAAAAAATGGCTACTATGAATCAGCTGAAAAGACTTGTTTATATTTCAGTGAAACATCCCTAGGTACATGCTTTAAATACCTGGAGGTTGTAGGAATGGAATATCTAGCAATATTAGATGGGGTTAAGAATCACTGACCTAGAAGAGATATATCAGATTGGTCCAGGCAAAATAATAAATGTTGGCAAGGGCATTTCTCCATGACTTACCCTTCCCTTTTCTATCTTTAACTCTTTCTGTTAGAGGGGCCTACATTCTTTAAAACTTTTCATTTCAGTGCACAACTAGAGCCTATTGTTTATTCCATTCTAAGCTTTGTAACTTTTCAACCAGTCTTCCTGTTTCACATCATGTCTGGCTCATTACTCATTTCCTCATAGCCATAAGTTCTACTTTGCAAATAATAGTTAGATTTCTGATAATCAAATATATAATGAAATTTAATGACTGACACTGAGCCAGTGTTATGTTTTATTCATCACATATTTGGTTGGGCTTATTATGTTCTATCTAGACACTGTATCAGGAAATAGAGATATAAAAGATTAAAAAAAAAAAACAAACCCCAGACTGGTGCTCTCATTCCAAAGAGCCCAGAATTTACCCAGCATTTTAAAATGTACTTTAATGTACATATGACTCACCTAGGGATCATGGTTAAGATGCAGATTTCGTAGTAGGTGAAGAGGAGGAGTTCTGAGATTCTAGATTTTTAATAAGTTATCTGATGATGATTATGCTGTTGGTCTTCAGACGATATTTCATATAGCAAGTGTTTAGTGCAGGTTTTTTCTTAACCAGACGTGGAAGGGAGGCAAGTCCTACTGCCCTAATCATTCATATTATGTAATAAATTAACTTCACTTCAATGCCTCTAGAATATTAGTTGTGTACCTTCCTTGAGAAAATACTCTTTAAATCATTTTCTATCTTTGTTCAAGTGGAAACTTGTATCAATTAGGATTGAATTCAGATTTAAGCAACCGAAAGTCTATTCAATGACTTAGACAAAGAGGGGTTATTTATCTCAGACAGCCAGCAGTTAGGGGGCAGCAGTCTAGTGCTCCAGGGAACTTTCTGTATGTTCTGTTCAGTTATTCTCAGCATGTACAGGTAGGTCCTCACCGATGTTGTCTCCGTGAGGTTGTGGTATGTCTGATGCTTCAGGAGGCTCGTGTGTGCTTTCCAGTTGGAAGCAGGAAGAAGTGGGGAGAGAGAAGCCAAGGGACAGTGCCCTTTTTAAATGTCCCTTTTTAGAAGTTTCTCAGCAGGCAAGCCCAGTGACTCCATTTAATCTTTTTGTGTGGAACAGGGTCATGTGGTCACTCCTAAGAGGAAGTGAGTGTAGGAGCATGAATATTGGAACCCTAACTTTGGAGCTTCTATAGTAGCAGAAGATAAGAAAGGGGCTGCAAATGGCTTTGGAGCAGTCAATCCATAGCGTTTGCCACACTCATGGAGTTGAAAAGTCATAAGCTAAAACCAGGTTTATCCGTGCTAAAATATAAAACAATAACGTAGAGCCAAAATTCTTTTTAAATGTCTAAGCTTTCTAGAACTTCGAATTTTCTACGTCTGACACTGCCTGTTTGAAACGAACTGCATAGAGGTTTTGTTTGTGCCTGAACCTTCCATCTAATATAAGTAGGAGTGGACTTTGCTCCTTGGTTTCCCTAAGCAATTTCTTCAGTTTTACAAATTACTTTGTAAATAGAAATAATATCTTAGTACATATGTAATTCATTTTTTAATCTATAAAGTACCAAACTTTTACACAAGAATATGAACTTATGAACAATCTTAATATCCTAGGTTAGTTATAGATAAACAAACCATGCAGAATAGATTATTGAAATATAGCTTTTCTTTTCCAGTTTATAATCAAATTCTGGTATTTATAGTTACTTGTCTATCTGACTTTCAAAAAACTCTACAGATGCAATGAAAGGTAGAGAATTCATATTGACATATCATCTATTATGTCTATATATGTCTTATATATTAATACCATTTCTCAACAACCAATTAAGATCATTACATTTTCCATTTTCCTAACAAGAAAACTGAGGTTCAGAGAAATTAGGTAACTGCTGAAGATTACCAGCGACAAAATATCAGGGCTTGAAGTATATCAGGGATTTGAAGTCAAGTGTGTTTAAAATTTTCTAATCCCCCTCTCTTTCAGAGGGCAATGTATGGAACTTACTCTCTTGCTCTGTTTATCAATTACCTCAGGGAAATTCATGATGTGTATGTAAAAAATAGAAGGGATTCATTATTTGTATCCATCCACTTTTTTGTTTAGGCTTGAATTTAACAATTAAAAATACATCAAGTGAGACTCACCTGTTGGAAATAAGAAATGCATATATTTTACTTTAACACTGTGATACTAGTAATAAAAATTAAAGAGACAAGAAAGAAAAGAGCTGAGGTTTAGGTGAGTGTAGAGAGATGTGGGTTATGGCTTCAGATATATATGGGGAAAATCTTCATAATTATTCTGATTATACAGAATATTTAAATTTTTTGTAATTCAAGAATTGATCTCTATAATACAAACTTCTCTGATAATTAAGAAAAGTGTCCTTAAAAAGAAACCAGATAACTTTTTTCTTTTATAAGTGGGGAGATGAGAAAACAACAAGTCAAGTGCAATGTGATAAGTACCTGGGGCGCTAGGGGAGCACACAGGGAAATACAGTTATTTAAATCACTTTCAAAAAGCCTAATAAATTAGTAACTCATTTTTCAAAAGCCCATTCCAAATGAGTAATATATGAGGTTTGAGTCTACAAGTAGGTAAAGCCCAGACTTCCTGAAAACTTTACGCTTTGAAATGAATTATGTTGGAAGAATACAGGCACTGAGGCTGGCTGCTCTAAATGAGTTAAAAGACATGCATTAAAAAAGGGGGTTGGGGAGTAAGAGACATGATAAACATTTATGGCTTCAAAGCTTTTCAGGTTTAGAAAAGATGGTATAGGTAGTGACATAGAAATTGCGTATATATGTAGAAAAACAGTTAAATGTTGGGCAGGAAGTGTGGCATGTAGAGCTGAAACCAGGAGTGTCCTGATTGCCTCTGGGAGTTGGCAGGAAGCTCCGAAGCTTCAGATAGGAATTAGAAGTATTTGACAGCTCACAGGAAAACATAGCACAGAGGGGGAAATAGTGTAAACACAAAGGTCAAGAAGTAAAGGCAGGGCACCGGGCTCCCTGGTGGATGCAGGCAGGAACAGAGGCTGTAATCCAATCACCAACAGGGTACAAAGCACCTCCATCACCGAAGTAGCAACCTTGGCAGGAAGCACAGATCATACCATTATGTCCTCATTTCTTTCCTCTGTTGGGAACAGATTTTATGGCTGAACGTCAGACAGAAGACATTGTAGGAAGAAAAGTTACGGGCACAGAGTTTTAGAAAAAGAAGAGAGATTGCCTTACGCCTGGTTCACCCAACAGTCTTTTCCTGAAGATCAGGTTTTGAGGTTAATGATGCTTATTCTGGTTTTTCAGAACTGGAACCTAAGACATGAATTTTGATATCAATATCTAAAGAACTAGATTGAAGCTTTTGATAGATATTTTTTATATTCAAAACTGATTATCAAAGTTGGACATACAGTGAAGTTATTGAAGCTTCAGGGTCTCTCACTTGAATTGGCCCTTACAAGGTCCTGCACCTGTTTTGGCATCTGTAATTTTGATGCCTTTTCAAATTGCATAAATAATATCATTTACAAAGAAATTGTTATAAAGAAGGCAGATGACTAACTCATTTTATATTTTATTTAATTAGATACTCAATCAGATAAGAGCTTTGGGCTTCAGGTAACAGGACATCAAGAAGAAGTGGCATAAATTATAAGGGCATTTACGATCTCACATTAACAGGGTACCAGACAGGGCTAGACAGCTCAGCGATGAAGGCCTGGCTCACTAATGTCATTATAATTTTTTCATCTGAGTTCCATGCCATGTTCATTATGAACACTGTCAAAGTTCATAATTTCAATATAGTTGTCATAATGTGCTCCCTGGTGGTCCGATGGTTAGGATTCAATGCTTTCAATGTATCTGTGATAGTTCCACAAGGCACAGGGAGACATGACCTCTCCAGTGCAGGAGAAAGAGGTGATACCTTCTATGGGTCTCTGTTTTTGTTACTAAGGAAAGCTTTTCCCAAAACCTCCCCTGTACTCAGGTCCCAGTTGGTCGGCATTGATCATGCCAGAGCTGCAAGCTTTCCCAGGCTGCAAGCCTGGCATTTTCAGCCTCTAAACTGGGAGGTGGGCTTTGCCAGGAGAGATGAAGGATGGATGGATGTCAGGAGGATGGATGCAGAGTGAACAAACAAGGTCTGTCACAATTAGCCTCTATTAGTTATCCATTGCTAAATCTTGGTTTGATCGGGTGGGAACTTTATTTCTTCTCATCTTTTGGGTGTTTCCTTAGGCTTATAAGCACCTCTGTATTTTCACCATTCGCATGTTGCATTTTTTGGTCTCACCCTCTAGCAACTACAATGGCCACAGATCTTCCCCCAGAGTTGAAAATTTTCAGACATGTTGATGAAAGTTCCTTTGAGCTGCAGACTTTGGCCAAGCTATAACAAACCCACTACACTGTGGAGATTTTATATGCCACTAAGGACAAGAGAGCGGGCCTCTGGGCTGAACAGCACAGAATGCCAACCACTCTACACACAATTGCTTGGGCACAAGCCAGAACAATTTGTGGTTATGGCCCTAGTCCAAACTCTGAGCTGCTTCCTAGAAAAGGTCACAGGAGGTCAGAGGATGTTCCCTGAGGACCTTCCTGATTCCTAAGGACTTATGGGGAATAAGTCCAGGTTTGATGTTTATCTAGTGTCTCTAAAAATCCACATGTATTCAAAATGTCTAGGCACTACTCTTGCACCTACAGGTGACAATCTAGTTCCATTCTTTACTTCCTTCTGGAAACTTTCATCAGCACAGCAACCCTCACTCATCTGAATGTCTGAGATTATATAACACTTTGTGTCAATATTACTCATTCAGTATTTAATCCTATACTATTCTGCAATACCTTTTTTTTCAGGTGTCTTCTACTCAAGGACCTTTTGTGCCTTTTCCCCAAATGCAAAATAAAAACTTTCAGATCAAAGGCCACATTTTTCCATTTCTCACCACACTTACCATCCATGTGCCTAATGTCGTATAACACATATATTTATTGAACAAGTGAATGTAGGTTGTGGTAAAAGATAATGTAATATAAGGAGAAGGATAACACAATGTCATTTGACAAAACTACTAAGGGAAACGTCAAAAACAACATTGAAACAATAAGTTGCTATGTACCTAGTCCTTTACTATGCTAAACAGGAATATGGTGGTGTGCAAAATCAACAGGGTCCCTGCTTATGAGGGGCTTAAAGTCTAGTGACAAAGAAATATACTAAATAAACAATCCTGCACAAAATGGAAAGATTAAAACTGTGGTAAGTGCTATGAGAGAAAAGAGCATGAGCCATGTGATGTACAGGCAGACCTGGCCTAATCTGCTGGTGAGGAATGGCCTCCCTGAGAAGTCATATTTGCCCTGACACCTGTATCATGAGTATGAGATAACTAGGGACAGCTAATATTTTCACCGGCAAATGTCAAGTTGTGGGTGGAGTAGAGGGTGACATGGATGATGGTAGAGAATGAAGCTGGGCAAAAGGTGGGTCAGAAAGAGCTAAACCTGTTCTCCTTTCCAGAGTAGCATGTGGAGCCGTCCCACCAGAGACTACATTTCCCAGTGCCCTTTGCCTTGTGTGGCCACATGATGTGTTTCTCTCCAATGGAATGCAAGCAGAAGTGGTGTCACTACATTCCAGACAGGATTTTAAAAGTCAGTGGGTGTGTTTCCTCCACATGCTCACCTCCCATTCTGTGGGCTCCAGTGGTGAGAGTGGGGTACCTTTGGAAGCTGTGTGATCAAGGTGGTTGTACCACCCTTAGTCTGAGACCCTGAATGACTGCTTGCAGGAGATCCTCTGCCAACCTGGAGCTCCCGCCCTGGACTGTCACATTGGAGAGGATGAAAGTTCAGTTTTAAGTCATGGAATGTTGGAAGGATCTTTTCTAAGAGAGCGTATCCTAACTAAGGCTAGGGGGTGTGGTCTTTATACCATAAGTAATGAGGAGTCATTTAAAAAATTTTAAACAGAGAGATATATGATAAAATCAATATTTTGAAAATAATCACTCACAAAATGGAAAAATTAAAACTGTGATAAGAGCTATGAGATAAAGGAGCATAAGCCATGTGATACACAAACGTGTGATCTACTGTTTGCAAAGCAGAGAATATATTAGGGGTGAGTGAGAAAGAATTAGGAAACAACAAACAAACAGAAACGCTATCACAGAAGTCTAAGTGAGAAAAGTTTGAAGCAGTGGAAACAGAGAAGTGGGTGGATTCAGTAGATCTAAAGTAATGTTGATAGGATTTGGTAACGTATTAAATGTGAAAAACTGAGAAGGAAGTATTTACAAAGGCTGTTCCCTTTGGCTTTGGACACTGAATAACTGGGTGATGACACTCTCAGAAAGGAAACATAGAGAAAAGGTCCGAGTTCACATTTGCACACATGCACTAGTAGATGCTCTTGTTATGTACAAAGATCAGTCTCTTATTCTACAAAAATGAAAGGAGAGTTGTGTTGCCTTAGGGAGGTACCCCTCTGCTAGTGGTTAAGGCACCGAAGCCTGGAGTTGGACCAGCTCCTTAACTACGTAGAAGCCTGGAGTTGGACCAGCTCCTTAACTACCTAGATCACCCAGGATGGTTGTTTAATTCTCGGTTGTTTAATTCTTGTTTAATTCAACTTCAATCAGGAATATGGGGAAATAATAATGCCTGTTGCCCATGTTTGTAATGAGGAGGACATTCAAGAACACATAGAAGGCATGCAGAAGGATATTCACCCTTGGTAAGAACACATTTGTCGTTCCTTTTTATGCAGCACATTACCCAGGGTTGTAAGTGTCATCAGCATATTGTGTGCTTTTCAGGTGGGACAATATAATCAGCTAAGGTACCACTAATTGTAGAGTGCATGCTCTATACAAATAAGTTAGTTTCATGGGTCTGGCTTGGTCACTGAATTCCATAGGTAAACCTTAGCACTAATGGTTCAATTTATTTCGGCTCTCATTTTGGCAAGTTTGTTTTTAGTCCTGATTTTTAGATACACTCACTCTGGACCCTTCCTTACAGGGCTCCACATATAACCCCCAAGTCTTAACCTCTTTCCATCAATTCTCAACTCAGCATCTACTCTACAAATACTTTCTTTATCTAATTTCTTCACTCTTTCAACTTGTTTAACTTTTGTAAATCTTTAATAATTTTGGTTACTTTCTTAAATGAATCCATAGCTGCTCTAATCTTCCTCCTGTAAGCAGCTTCATACTCAGTATAAATCTCATTCCTTATCATTCATGCCAATATCCTTCCCATTATCTTTCTGTCTGCTGTAGCATAGAATTAGTATCACCTTACATTCCTTTCAGCATGATTAAGAAAGGTGTGTGTTTGTGTGTGTTTTGGGGGGAAACTAAGGTTAAAAAAAAGAGAGATAGTATAATAGCAATATACACAATTAGGGAAGTAAGCTCTCCACTAAATTTATATGCTTAAGTCTAAATATTTCAGTGCTCCTTGGGGAATACTGTAATATACTATTTTAGGACTTAAAGGAGACCTTTTTGAGGTACCAGCTATGTTTTCCGAAAAGCAATTATCCACTTTATCCTTGGAAAAAACTCTTTTTGTCAGGATTCTATGTCCTACTGCAGATTCCACTTTTTTGATATATGCCACTTTAGAATATTAGCTAATTTCATCCCCAAATGTCACCTTTCATTTTCATTCACTGCCTTCTCATTTGAAATCCATATAAAGTTTTAAAGGAAAATATTCAAATAATTTTATGTATATATAATTGAACTATATACATAGTTCAATTATACATATACATCCATCTATCTAAAATTTCAGGGAATTCCAAAAGAGGATAGATGGAACAGGACAGGCTATGAGTAGTTCTGGTTGTCTGGCCAGATATTCTCAAAATATCAGAATAATACCATACCTTCATAGCACAGCAGTCTGTACTGACCAGAAACTAAGTTTCTGATTTTAAACTTTCTTTTTTTGAAGAAGATAACTGGCAGAATTCAAGCACTACCAAATTCATGCACTCCCTCACTCTCTCTTCATTCATCAACTTATTCATTCTTATATTAAGTAATTTTTGACCACTTTGTTATGCATAGTCGTTTTAAAAAGATGTGACATATTTCCCTGTTTTGAGGACTTTAAAAATCTGCTGATTAGTAATCTAATTTATAGTTTTTTAAAGAACAAGCGACAAGTCAAACTCTGTACCAACGAATGCACTAAGACAAGTATTATTCTCCCCATTTTCTGGAGAAGAAACTGACACTAAGAGAAGTTAAGTAATGTATGCCACCTCACCCAACAGTACTTAAGTAGCAGAGCCAGGATTTAAATAAAGTCATCTCTCTCTGATTCTAGAGCATGCGCTCTGAACCACTACACATTAGTTTCTACTTAAAATTGTTTTATCAAAATAAAAGGAAATCTAGAAATGTTCACACCAGGTATAGAAATCTAAATTCTTTATAAAATTCATAAATTGGTTTTTCAATCATGTTTTATCTGACTTTTTCTCAAGATAGCTATGTTTAGAGGCATACTTTCTGGAAGATGATGCTAATTTGTTTAATGACATTTTATAGAGGTACTTAGAATACTTTTCTTTGTGTCTTTTAAACTCTTCCTCATCCTTCAGATTCTAGCTCAAAAGTCACCCCCTCTGTAAAACTTTCCCTAATACAACTCCCAAGCAGCACAAATCCGCTCCTTCAGGACTGAACCTTCCTGGCATGAAGTACACCTAAGAGTCGCAGTTCTAGATCACACTGGGTCATATTTGTGTCTGTGTCTATGTGTCTGTCTTTCTAGACTGAATATGAGCCCAACAGGGTGATTCATTTCAGAGTTCCCTTCTCTCATGGCACCCAATACATTGCTTTTCACATGGTTAATCCTAAGTGAATGTTGGACACGTTGGTATTTGACAAAAGCAGTATTCTGAGTCCAATTGTACCCAGGTTATATGATTCCCTTGCTATACCAATAACCAAACTAAAATGTTGGATATAGGAAGAAGATTGTTTTTGTATTATCTGCCTATTCATTCCTTGACATAAAAATGAGCATTGAGAAAAGATTATCTAATGATTACATTTACTCCTGAGTATGGATACTGAGCTAGTGACCAGAAAGATGTGTGTCTAAAATAATGCTTTATAAATGATTTAATAAATGTAAGCATAAACAAAGGGCTCTAGATAAACTTGGAAAAGTTGACTTTGACAGGAAAACTAGAGCAGGTTTGTGCAAGGTATCATTAGCTGACCTTCTACTTAACACTGAAAAGGCCATATCATTCGAAGTTTCACGTTAAGTCATCTAGGATATTCAACATGCTTACTGGTAGACTATGTGAACACAGGACCCAGAAAAGCCTCAGGAAGCTAATTTAAAAACCTAAGTCACGCAAGATCAAAATGGGAGAAATCCTGGCAAATAACATTTCTCCTTTATTTTATGCTGCTGTAGCTCCATCTTTTAAGTTTTGTTTTAAATTTGCAGTACGTGAGGTTTAAAACGTTCCACACTGGGTAGGGGCTAGGTTATCGTGCCTCCTTAGGTTAGAAAATAACCAGATGAATATTGAAGGATTGGGAGAACCATGTCTCTGAGGAATATATCAAACTGCCATCCCCATGGGACCATTGTTCATTCATTCATTCATTCAAACAAGCATTTTGCAGAAAACAGACTATTAGTGAGGCAGGATAAAGGAGTGATTGTACGTGAGAACAATTTCCAAAGTTTCCGAAAGGAAGTAAACACTAAATCTCTGCATGAAGGACTTGTACCATTCTGGGATTTACTGCAAGCCAGACATCCATCTATCTGTTTGCTCCAAATTACAGAGTAAAGTTAGGGAGGAAGTATTCTGAGATAAGAGATCTATATCCAAGCTTCCTACCAGATCAACTCTTTGCCAGTCAATAGGTGGTCTTGAAATAAAACCCCTATACATCATGATCAGAATAGCTAGAAAACATTGCTGACAGGACCTGATGTGTCAAGAAAAAATACACAACAAGAAACAAAGAAAAATAACAAATATGAGAGAGGCAGGAAATAGAAGAAAACAAGAGGAATTCCTCCATGAAATAGATTACATTTTTGACTGCACATTCTCTGTGAAATTAGAGAAGCTATTTCCTCTTTGAAATAAATGCTCAGAGAGAAGATATAAAGATTTAAAGACAAGCTGACATTCTATATAGAAGAAAATAAATACTGGGTGGCAGATCCTACTAGAAAAAATAATGATGCCCAGTAGAGATGGCAAAAATGGTGACAGTCAGGTGGTGATGACAAACTCGCTCAGTGAAAGGTGATTTGGACAAAAGAAAAGGAAAGAAATAGGAGCGGCCACATGGCAGCTGGACAGATGTGCTGGTGAGCATACATGAGCCATCCCTGCTGCCTCTCAAAACTAACTGTTGAGATTCTGAACTGGGTTGATGTCCTGTGTTAGTAGTCAGTGAAAAGAAGTAGTTAGATTATGTTTACAGGAAGTAATTCCTGGCTAATGTAACTCTTTTGCTTGAAAGAGACACCCTAGAACTAAAACACCAAGACTGAAACAGAACATAGAATATTATCTACTGGTCTGATTTTTTTTTTAAACATCTTTATTGGAGTACAATTGCTTTACAATGATGTGCCAGTTTCTGCTGTATAACAAAGTGTATCAGTTATACCTATACATGTATCCCCATATCTCCTCCCTCTTATGTCTCCCTCCTACCCTCCCTAACCCATCCCTCTAGGTGGTCACAAAGCACCAAGCTGATCTCCCTGTGCTATGTGGCTGCTTCCCACTAGCTATCTATTTTACATTTGGTAGTGTATATATTAGTCCATGCCACTCTCTCACTTCGTCCCAGCTTACCCTTCCCCCTCCCCGTGTCCTCAAGTCCATTCTCTACATCGGTGTCATTATTCCTGTCCTGCCCTTAGGTTCTTCATAACCATTTTTTTATTTTTTAGATTCCATATATATGAGTTAGCATATGGTATTTGTTTTTCTCTTTCTGACTTACTTCACTCTTACTTACAGACTCTAGGTCCATCCACCTCACTACAAATAACTCAATTTCGTTTCTTTTTATGGCTGAGTAATATTCCATTGCATATATATGCCACAACCCAATCCAAAAATGGGCAGAAGACCTAAATAGACATTTCTCCATAGAAGATATACAGACTGCCAACAAACACATGAAAGGATGCTCAACATCACTAATCATTAGAGAAATGCAAATCAAAACTACAATGAGGTATCACCTTACACCAGTCAGTGGCCATAATCAAAAAATCTACAAAAATAAATGCTGGAGAGGGTGTGAAGAAAAGGGAACCCTCTTGCACTGTTGGTAGGAGTGTAAATTGATACAGCCACTATGGAGAACAGTATGGAGGTTCCTTAAAAAACTAAAAATAGAACTACCATATGACCCAGAAATCCCACTACTGGGCATATACCCTGAGAAAACTATAATTCAAAAATATACATGTACCACAATGTTCACTGCAGCTCTATTTACAATAGCCAGGTCTTATTGATTTTTATCATGTTAATTTTTGTTTTCCAAACACAGTTCCATAGTGGCTGGATCTAAATGTCCAAACCCCAGCATAGCATCTCAGATTCAGGTAGGAAGTGCACATCTGCATTCGATTCTTGATGAGATTTTGGTTACTGCCTTACATGGATAAAAATGGCCCTGGGTACACAGTCAGGAAAGTGCTCCTTCCTATATGTCAGAGTAAAGATTTAATTAGAAGTATTTACTGCAGACTCCTTGCTTCCTATCCTCCATACAGAGGAAACACAACGATTGTGCAGTATTCATATTTTGGGGAGAAAAGCAAAGATTAGAAGTTTCTCCTAGTTCAGTAGCAAAGATAATACAGAGTCAAAGACAGTGACTGGCAGAAATTCAAATGAGTGAGAAACTTATGTTAAGAGATACAGTAAGAGGATATTAAATTAAGAAGAAATGTCCATTGTGCTCATTTTTTTACTGAAATAGCACTTTAAGAGAATGAAACATTTCCAGTTATTTAAATGTCTTTTGTCCATAACCTCCTTCACCATTGGGGTTATAAACTCTAGTCCCTTTCAAGTTCAAATACTTTTGACCTGTCGACTTCATTTTTTATTTAGTTGTGACTTTGAGAAAAGACCACAGAATTTTGAAATTTCACAGTGATATCCAGGCGACATGGTTACACTGTATATACTACATACAGCAGGTTGATTGTGCCATGTTTCAGACTGTACTCTCTGAAATGCTTGTCCTAGAAGATGTCAAAAAATTATCCTTAAATAAAGGAATTCATTGGCACAATAAGTTGGGGTACAGTACATACTGATTTCTCCTCTGAAAAAGTCATGATCTCTTGAACACACAACTTAAACCACTGTTTCCCAAATTTATTTGAAAATTGAACTTTTTTTTTTTCTAGCACATACATAAAGGCCAGATTGAGAAATCCTGACAGAGATTATTTCCTTTAATCTTTACAGCAATTTTGTTAAAAGTACTATACTGAAAGTCCTGTTTTACAAATAAGGAAACGGAGGGTTTGCCAAATGTCACCAACTGTGAGAAGATAGAACCCAGGTCTCCTCATTCTGATTCCAAGATTCTTTAAAGCTCAGCTGCCTCCTGTGAGTGCTTAAACCATTGTGGCAATTTCCTTATCTGAGAAAACAGGATATTGCTCTGGAAATTATCAAACATATTTTTTTAGGCTTTTATCCACCTGGAATACCCCATCACCACCTCAGCATTACCACCACTTTTTTATATTCTCATTCTCCCAAGATCAAACTAGAGTCTGATATCCTCCATGAGGTCCTACGATGACAAGAAGATTTCATCTTCTCATCCAAAATCTTGAGGAATTCTCTGATTCTGCATTCTGTCAGTTACTGGATAGTGCCTCATGTTGTTATATAACTGCCTTATCCGTGTCTACCCTATTTCTCTAACATCAGAGAGTTTGTCTAAATCTTTTATTTATTTACTCTTGGTATTAAACACTCTATATAGTACTTGAATGAATGAAAGTATGTATAAGTAAATGGCTAAGTAGATGATGAAATTATGGACACATAATGTGGACATTGTGTCCTCAATACAAAGCAGTTTAACATTCCAATTCTTAATATTCTTATATAGTGGGGAGAGAGTGGCAAACTGGGAGAGAACTAGGACTTTTTACTAGTTAAGTGACTCTCAAACTTTAGTATTTATCAGAATCACGTGGAGATCTTGTTAAACCACAGTTGTCTAAACTCCACTCTCAGAGTTTCTGATTCAGTAGGTCTGGGATGGGATCTGAGAATTTTCATTGCTAACAATCTCCAGGTGATGCCAGTGCTGCTGGTCCAAAGTCCACATTTTGAGACAAACTAAGCAAGGATAAATTTGATGAGTTCAATTACTGAGCATGCTACTTTCAGCTGTGGGATTGAGCAAGGTTCGTAAATACTGAGTCTTAGTTTCACTATTTTAAAAATTAGCTTAAGTTGAAAAGTTATGATGATATAATATTTTAGAAAGAGCCAGGCACACAAAAAGTCATTAACACATAATAGATTGCTTCCTTTCCACCCTTCTGAGGAAGCGGCTGGGAGTGCTTCACACTGCAGTCCTTCCTTTTCCTTGTCTCCATCAGCTCTAGAAAGTTATACTACACTATTCTTCCATAAATGTGCTTAAATCCAACAGCATACTCACTGGAATCAAGATATTGGATAGCAGAAGCAATAACACAGACCTCGGGCACAGAATTCATTACTCACAGCCAATGGCAGTTCTTAGTTCAGACTATAGTCGGTTCCAGTTACAAATATTCCTTGTTCAAGTGCAGGCTTCTGCTTCAAAACAACTCAGAGACACCGACTGCTTTCTGTTTTATCTCCTCATATAGCAGCGATAGCGCTTAAAGTTATCCCCAATCTGATGCCATTCTGTCTCACTTCATCAAAAGGCACAAAGGAGCCCTATCTTTGCTTTATTACAGCATCCTTTCAACAGACCCTTTGCTTGGGAAAGAACAGAGCTGAGCTTGAATGATATTGCTTAACTTAGGAACTTGATCATTAGCAAAATTAATTGCAAAAACAGAGACTATAGTAGTTTAAAACTTCTCTGGTGAGAGATTTCTCCTAATTTTAAGTGGTTGGATTACAATGATTACGTACCTCTCTTCAGGCTGGTATTGTCAAAATGGGCTCCCTTAAGGTTTTTTTTTTTTTTAACCTATTTTGTTGGGCTACTTTACTAGACAGTAAAATTATAGGAATTACATGTTCTTGACTCATTCAATCCTGACAATCAGAGACTATACTGACCCTGTGCCCAGTTGGGTTCTGAGGTTGAGCCTAAGATCTGAGTCACAATCATGCATATTAAAGCTCACCACCTTTATGTTATATAAATCTACCAAAGGCCAGAGCTGGGAATGTCTACAAGGAACAACTCACATTGACTGGCATCAAGTCTTCCAGGCTTCCTCAGCGGGAGTTAGAAAAGGGACAGGTATTACTTGGGGCTCCTGACATGCAATACAGAGAGTTTCTGAAGGTCGAGTGTGACCTCCTACTGCTCTTGGAGAGACAGTTCACTCCATGTTTGGGAAAATGAATTACTCCCACTTGCGTTAACTTTCTGAGAACTTTTGTCCTCAGGTTTCTGGCAATTCTATCCCCACACATCAGCACGACAACTGGGCTGAATAAGTCTGAAACACTGTCAGTGATAGATGAGTGTGCTTATGTTTTGGTGACTCTGCTTTCTTCACTTTGGCATACAGCTTCTTTTCATCAAAGAGGTAAAACAAACCATGGAGAACATGAAGAGAAAAACCCTTTGTATCTCATCTGACACCAGATGGATCACCCTAGTCCCTGCCAGTAGCAAGCTTGTTAGAATATGAGAAAGGGGAATTGGGATCGCCCAGTGCATTTTCTCCGCCACCAAGCAGCCAGTACTTATTAGAGGAAATCATAAAATCATATATATCAGTCTACTCCAAATAAATGCTCTCTGATTTCAACTGAGCCTTTTGACCTGGGAGCAATCATTTGAATCATCTCTTGTTGGATCATAATTTTATTTGCTATCACAGTTATTTCAAATTGTCTTCATACTCATGTTTAGAAGCTTCACCCAACACTTTCCAAATCATTACATCATTCTCCTTCTACGTTATCAGAATATCAGGACTATTTAACAGCGGTTTCCTCAGCTTTTCCTCTCGCTGTTCCTGTATTTTGGGTTTACCATCTCTTTCTGCATACCTGACACACTTCTGAGGAAAGGGTTCCCATCTCCCTTGCCAAGTCTCTGTGTGTGTGCTCAATCTCCCCCCCTCACGCTTCCTCCCACTGATTAGCTACTTCCTCACTTTGCTTTCTCCTTCTTTTTGGCTCTAAAAATTCCTATATACTGGGGACGATATATGACTATTAGTCTTAAAACTACTTTCTCAAAACTTACCTCTCTCTCAAGCTCTTATCCAGCATCTCTGTTTCCTTTCACACCTAAGGTTGGCTTCTGCCCCCACTACAGTATTATAACTGCCATATTTGTCAGTCTATATCCTCACACTCTCTATTGCATGGAACAAGGTGAGTTCCTCAATTGTTGTGGTTTTAAAAAATGTTTTCTTTGTTACTTGTAGCATCCATGGTTGCTTCCAAATTTTTCATTCCTCTTCTTTTGTCTCCTTAACTGACTCTTATTCAAGATTCCATTTCCTAAATATAGGTGCTTCTTGAGATTCTGTGCTAAACCCGTTTTTTTTTTTTTTTTTTTTTTGCTTTTCCTTGCTTTCTCCTTTAGTGAGCCCATTTATCATCATGGTTTGAACTCTTCCCACTGGACAAATAACAGTGTATCTCTCTGGTCCCCCTTTCTCTCTAAACACACACTTCATCACCTTCTCAAACTCAAAATATTATAAAATAAATTAAATCCTCTTTTACAATGAACCTTTCCCCCTAGTTTCCTGTTTTGATCATACAACACTATTTCTCTATTTATGTTGTCACTCTCCTACTGAACAGTTTCCATGAGGACTAGTTTGTTCATTCCTCTCTCCTAACAACTTCAATAATCCTGGCACACGGTCACCATTATATAAATATGTGCCAAGTTAATGAATGGGAGAAGGAATGGATGAATCCTGGTTATCTAGGCTTGAAAAACTCTTATTTCCATTACCTCACTAATCAAAATTGTGACCAAGTCTCTTAGGTTTACTTTTACAGCATCTATTCTCTCTGCACTCTGTATTCTGACTGCAGTTACTTTTGGTGGTTTAAATTCCTCTTGCTTGGCCTCTGTCTTTAGCCTCCTAGTTGGTCTTTCCAACGGCTGGAAGCAGTTTCTCACTCCTCTCAATTCCTTCCATACATTTAGGATATTTATTACTTGTAGTAGGTGGCATAGCTACAGCATATATTTTGTAATGGCTCACTAAATTGCGTTCTCATTAAAGTAGAAGTATCATGTTATACTTTTTCTCTTTCATAGCATTTAATGTATATTTCTTTATTATTAAAATAATTGGTGAATAAGCAGATGTGAATGAGTAAATACCACTGTCAGAGTAAACTTCTTAAAGCACAACTTTTACCTGATCATTACCCTACAGTTAAAACCTTTATGTAATGGTTCCTCATTGCATACTAAATTAAGCTTAAACTCTTCAATTGAGAATTTAACTTCTACCCTACTACTTCTTCCCTACCCATAACATAGTCCAAAACCACCTTGCCAAGGTTATACCTCTTTCCCTTCCTATAAATCCTGTACTTTGACCATTGCAGGGGAAGCAAAACTTTACCTCTACCCACCTTAGGTTTTTAGCTGGGGATCTTTAACAAAAAGACAGATTAACAGGAGAAAAACAAAAAGTTTATTAATGCTTGCTGCATACATCACATGGGAGAAACCTTGACAAAAGTAGCTCAAAGTGATGGCTAGAACTCTGGCTTTCTATAGCATCTTCAACAAAGAACAGTACACTTGTAGAGAAATGACAGGAGAAAGAATAGCAGTTTTACTCCTCCAAGGGTGGCAAACTACAGGAAGGTAAATATATTGGAGGGGTCCAACGTAGTAAGGTTTGTTTGCAAATTCCTTTGGTGCCTCTGGGCTGCTAAAAGTCTATCTCCAGTAAAAAGAGAATTTATATCCTGCCTTTAGGCAGAAAAGGGAGAGAGTAGAGAGACCTTTTTCTGCATTTCTGTTTCTTCATTGCCTTCAGCTCAAAATAATATTTATGTCAGAGGCATATTTTAAGGTCACATATTCCAATTTCCTTCACTATTCTAGCTTGCTCTACCACTTACAATCCTCATTTTATATAGGTTGTTCTCTCCAAAAGCATTTCCCGTCTTTGTTTCTGCCTCTTAAAATCCTATCTACTGTTTAAGACCTATCTCCAAGAGTTCAGCATATTGGAAACAAGGGTAAAACAGGTCAGAGTGAGAAGATAGAAGAAAATAAAGAAACTGGGGACCTGTAGTCTATAGATTTATCTTTTGATAAATCTCTGCCTGAACTATGTGTACTACTTCCCAAAATTCCTGTCACTGTTCTGCTCTTTGTTGTGGACCCATGACTAGCATTTAGCATAGATTGTGTTTAAAATAGTCTAGTCTAGTCAAAATTCTCTAGTCAGTATCAGAGCATATGGGTGTAGTTTCTTCCAACCTCAAGTTGGTCACAGTTTTGCAGGGGTGATCAGCAAGTACATAACAAAATCTAGTATGTGGCAATAGATGAATAAGTTAGGGTTAGAAGAATAGGATAGGCAACCGGAAGATTTTTTTCTCATATTTTGTCCAACTTCCTTCTTCATATGATTTCTTGGTTTTCTTTATTACCTGTAATACCTTTATTCACTGGTGCTGGAAGCAGCTTGACTCATTTTTATCAATTTTAATCTCATAAATAAATTTTTATGTAAATACAGGTGGTATCATTTGCTCTCAGGCTGAGAGACAGAAACCTAGGGCATTGTCTCAGCAACATTCTGGTCCCATTGGATGTAGTCTTAGAGTCAGTGGAAGCCTTTTACCACATCAGTCACTAGTTATTACTAAGTGACCACACAAGCATGGCCTTAGGCTGTACAAAGCCAGTCACAAAGATGTAGCCCTCGTTTAGGTGCTTACAACCTGAAACTTTAATTCACAGTTCTGCTCCTAGGATCTGCCAAAATCAAAAGCTCTGCCTGCCAGCTCTCTACTCAGGAAATCATTAATTAACACCTCTTCACAAACAGAGCTAACTCTGATTTTCCTTCTGCTTCATTCATTTTTTTTGTCTTATTATCTTCCTGGCATAAGCAGGTAGGATCAAAAGCTGCACCACTTAGTTAACTTCCATACCATCCTTAAATCTGCCCTAGTATTTTTGTCTCTGCCAGACAAGAGTTTCCTTTCCACCTCACCCAAGGGTATATTCTATTGTGTATTAGAGCTACAAGGATGCAAGCTGACACTCTGGAGAGGATGCTAAACAATGTTAGGGAAACACTAAAAGGCATCCTATTGAGAAAATCATCTGCTTACTAAAGATTAGAACCACATAGGGAAGCCAGACATGCCCAAGTAGGAAGAAGACATAAAAACAGAAGGTCAGAGGGTGTAGGGGTGAGTGACTGAAGGAAAGAAATAAATAGAAATCAAGTGACGCAGAGCCCATGAATTACCTAAAGGCAATGAAAATAAAACAGTATACACAAATATTTGGTGATTAGGTAAAAGTTGGGAAGTTATATGTAAATCTGGAGCTTCTCTTATTCAAATCCTATTCAATTCTTCTGAGAGTAATTTCATCCATTTTCATACTTTAAACTTTAAGCATAGTTGATCCTTTTCATTCATTTATAGAACAGGCATTCATAAGAACACTGCACTTTCCTATGATGACTAATTTGAGGGGAAAAAAAAAAGAGGGCCACTGGTTTAGCAATAATTGCCAGATGGCAGCTGGGATACAAACACCCCCAGGCATCGCAAAGAACTAAAAAGAATAGTTTATTGCAGGTGATAACACCACTTAAAGCAATGCAAATCACGACTAACAGATCTGAGAACAGTGTGGATTGCTTGTTTGGCATTAACTGAGACCTAAATAAAAATCAACTCTGAATCATCCGGGGAAATTAATGACATTTAAATCTATTCTTCTAAGATAAGGGTAAAGCATTCCTAGATTGTAGCTGGGGCTTTTGTGTCCCCAGAAAAAAATTAGCCTGTGAACTCCTCTGACAAGGCTCTGAATAACTCAAATGAATACAGCCTCAGTTCAATTTGGAATTAAATTACCATTTATAGTTCTGCTGGCATCTGTGTTATGCTGGCCTTTAGACAAATGCCTTTATTTTATTTTATTTTATTTTATTTTATTTATTTATTTAGCGACTACAGCATGCTTCCATGTTTCTGGATACGGTTTAGATTCTGCCAACGAGATGGGCTTGTATGCAATTTGAAAGGCAGAACATCAAACCCAATTTTCCTTTGCCAGAGGTGAAAGCCACATAGCTCTAGCACATGTGAATTCTTACTAGGGCAGTCTATATCCATTCCCCTGCCAATCACTCACTTTTGGGGTGTGGGGGCAGCTGAGATGCGGGCAATCATTTTCTGCATTTTCCTGACCTCTAGTGGCAGCAGCTTCTTGACTTTCTGGATCATAGTTGCATCTGTGACTTCACATTTGCTTCCCTAGTCCTTCCAACAGTTTTATGCGCATCTAACTCCCTGTATTAAATCCATTTCGCTTGAAATACCTGGGAGGATTTTGCTCTCTGAAATGAAATAGCCCCCTACCCCACTCCTATGGTTAAAATCTGAGAACATTTTCTCACACATGGCAGTCAACGGTGACAGCTATTTTATCTTGTTGCTCTATTTTTAAACATCTCTATTCAGACATAATTCATATACCACAAAATTCATCCTTTTAAAGTATATGATTCAACAGCTTTCGTATATTCAGAATTGTGCGTCCATCCCCGCAGCTGATTGATTTTAGAACTGTCTAATACTCCCAAAAGAAACTCTACACACCTTAACCATCACTCTCCATTGTGACTGGCTTCTTTAACTTATAATGTTTTCAAGGTACGTTTACGTAGCATGTATCACTACTTTGTTGCTTTATAGAGCTGAATAATATTCCATTATATGGACAATACCACATTTTTAATCTATTCATCAGTTGAGGAATATTTGGATTGTTTTAACTTTTGGCTATTATGAACATGTATCTATAAACATTCATCTACAATTCTGGTTCTATAAGTATTCATGACGTAAGTTTTTAGTTCTCTTGAGTATATATCTAGGAGTAGAATTTCTAGATCATATTAACAGTATATATAATCATTTGAGCAACTTCCAGACTATTTTCCAGAGCACTTGCACCACTTTACATTCCTACCACCAGTGAATAAAGGGTCCACTTTTTCCACATCCTTGCCAACACTTCTTATTATCTTTTTAATTACAGCCACCCTAATGGATGTGAAAGTGTATCGTGGGGGTTCTGATTTGCATTCATCTGATAGATAATGATGTTGAGCTTCTTTTTATGTGTTTTTTAGTCACTGCATGTGTATTTTCCTCTTTTTTATTGGGTTATCTTGAATATTGGGTTGTAAGGATGCTTTATGTATTATAGACACAAGTCCCTTATCCAACAGATAATTTGCAAATATTTTCTCTCATTCTATGGGCTGTCTTTTCACTTTCTTGATGTTGTCCTTTGAAGAACAACACTTTTTTTTTTTTTTTTTTTTTTTGCGGTACGCAGGCGTCTCACTGTTGTGGCCTCTCCCATTGCGGAGCACAGGCTCCGGACGCGCAGGCTCAGCGGCCATGGCTCACGGGCCCAGCCGCTCCGCGGCATGTGGGATCCTCCCAGATCGGGGCACGAACCAGTGTCCCCTGCATCGGCAGGCGGACTCTCAACCACAGCGCCACCAGGGAAGCCCGAAGAACAACACTTTTTTAAAAATTTTATTTTTATAATAATCCTGTTTATCTATTGTTTCTTGTGTTGCTTGTGCTTTTAGTGTCATATCTAAGAAAATGCCTAATCTAAGGTTGCAGAGATTTATGCCTATATTTTTTCTAAGAGTTTTAAAGTTTTAGCCCTTACATTTAGGCTTTCAATTCATTTTGAAATTATTTTTTGCCTATGGATAAAGTAGAGATCCATGTGGATATCCATTTTTCCAGTACCATTTGCTGAAAAGACGTTATTTTCCCATTTATTTGTCTGGATACACCAGCCAAAAAAAAAATTCAATTGGCTGTAAACATGAAGGTTTCTTTCTGGACTATCAATTCCTTTCTATTGATCTATATGTCTATCTTTATTTCATTACCACACTGTCTGGATTGCTATAATTTCATTAGTAAGTTTTGAAATTGGGAACTCTGAGTTCTCCAATTTTGTTCTTCTTTTTAAAGTTGCCTTTTTTCTTTTTTTCTATTCTTACTCCATTGAATTTCCACATGAATGTAATTGGTCAGCTTATCAATCTCTATAAAGAAGCCAGGTGGAATTTTGATAGAGATTGTGTTAAATTTGTAGGTCAGTTTGAGAACTGCCATCTTAACAATATTAATTGTTCCAATCCATGAACATGGGATGTCTTTCAATTTATTTTGGTTATTTAGTTTGGTTTTATAGTTTTCAGAGTATAAGTAAGTTTTGTACTTATTTTGTTAAATTTATTCCTAAGTATTTTTGATGCTATTGTAAATGGTGGTGTCCCCTGATTGACAATGGGTAGCCTGCTCATTGTATATCAGTTTTGCTTCTGGGGGGTGGTGGCCTAGCTTTTAAAGTGCCACAGAGATTTCAAGTCAAGGTTACACACCCCACTTGATTATTGTATTAATGCAGACAATTTTAAACATATCCTCTATTTTTGGTTAAAATTTGAACTAAGTTTTAGCTAATATGGATGATGAACTTAGTTGAGATGTTCCACTTGAGGTGCTCCACAGTATATTACATTTATGCCTTGATAGTTAAAATTTGGTCCCATTTTTACAGCCATTTTGCATGGTGTGATAATGAACAGGAAAATGGATGGAAAGTGACTTTATTTTTGTTTTTACAGATAAAAATATTGATTCATTCTGGGTAGCTGTAATATTGGTGATTCAAATTTTTAAAAATTCTTGGTATGCACAGAATTTTCTTCAATCTGCATGTGTAGCTTTCATAACAACAAAAAAGGATGGTATGTAAAACAAAACAAAGCAATGGGTTTATCTGAGATACATCCACTAATGGAAGTGTGGCCTGAATATAATAGAGAAATAGCTTCAATATTTAAAGTCTTTTTCTGTTACTAAAAACAGGAACTGGCTTTGGTGGTGCTGGTTCCCTGATCCTCTTTGCTGCACTTTTTTACATTCTGTCCAGTTGCCTAGGTTTGTTTTCACTGCTGTCATTTGTAGCAGGGTGAGGGATACTAGGTACTAATTATAGAATAAATGAAAGCATAAAAATTTCCAAAAGACATGAAAATTTCCTTAGTAAGATTGATCTAAAAATCATGTTGCTTTTTACCTAATAAATGTGTTTTAAATTCAGTCCCTCCTCTTTATCATGTTTTTGCCACAGGATTATTTCAGGCCATCATTGCCTGACACTTTGCAATAGCCTGGTAGCCTCTTTCACTACTTACTGCCCAGTTGGGACAACTACACATTATGGTCAGGTTGAACTGCCTAAATCCCAATATATAATGTCACTTTCTGTAGTAGGTTGAATGGTGGGCCCCTGAAAAGATATGATTACATCCCAAAACCCATGAATATAACCTTATATAAAAAAAAAAAGGCGGTCTTTTGCTAACATAATTAAGAATCTTAAGATGAAATTATCTTGGATCATCCCTGTGGGCCCTAAATCCAAAGACGAGTATCCTTATAAGAGACACAGAGTGGAGAAAGAGAAGAGGAGAAGGCCATGTGAAGATGGAGGCAGAGATCGGAATTATGCAACCATGAGTAAAGGAATGCTAGGAGCCACCAGAAGCTGAAAGAAGCAAGGAAGCAGTCTCTTCTAGAGTCTGCAGAGGGACTGTGGTCCTGCCAACACATTTATGTCAAACTTCTGAACTCTAGAATTGTGGGAAAATTAATTTCTGTTGTTTTAAACCACAAAGTTTATGATAATTTGTTATAACAGCACTATGAAATGAATATACTTCTCAATCTATAAATTCTTCTTATATCTCCATGACCTAAAACAGTGTTTCTCAAACTTAAGGACTCATAAACCTTTAAGAATATTTCTATAGGCCCCTGGGATCCATGGACCCCATTTTGAGAACTATTGCAAATTCTGTCACCATCTGGTTTTGCATTCAATGAGTATTTCCTATGCACCAAACATTGTTGTAGTCTAGGAGTACATCAGAAATGTGATTGGTACAATCTCCACTCTTTTGAAATTTATATATCCATGGGAAGACTGAGTAAGATAATTATAGATACTCATAACGACTATGAATAAAACATAGGCTCGTGGGATAGAGTGTGAACAGAGTGCCAAACACTTCTACTTTCAAATGAATGGTCAGGAAACTCCTCATTGAGGAGATGACTCTTAAGCAGGAAATGGTTAAAATGAAGCAGCCACTCAAGCAAAGTGAGAGAATAACATTTTAGATGGAGAGTGTGGGAGATTTGAAAAGAAAGGTGTATGGGGCCAGATTCTGGACAGTCTTGGAGGCACTGATGGAGACTGTAGATGTTAGTCTAGGTACAAGGCACAATCATTAGTAGGTTTTAAGTAGGAGAGTGATATGATGTGATTTCCTTTATAAAAATAAAATCACACTGTTTTGTGAAAAATTAATTTAAATTCCTTATTGAGGGCATTAAGAGGAAGTGCAGAAATGAGTTTGAATCTCAGACTAGGAGGAAAATGTGGAAAGGACTGTAAGGATGAATGTCATATTATGGAGGTACAACTAGCAGAACCTTTTGTTGGACTGTATGCAGAAAGTGGGGAAAAGAGGAATGGGCATCAAGAGGAAGTACAGAAATGAGTTTCAATCTCAGACTAGGAGGAAAACGTGGAAAGAACTGGAAGGATGAATGTCATATTATGGAAGTACAACTAGCAGAACCTTTTGCTGGACTGGATTTAGAAAGTGGGGAAAAGAAGAATGGGCCTTACAAATCTGGATGAATGAGGTCATCCTTTTGAAGGTAGAAAAAAAGGTAATAGGTTTGTAGGGGAGAAAACTAGGAGTTCTGCTTTGGAAATGTGAAGTTTAAAATACTACTAGCTATTCAAGGGCTTCCCTGGTGGCACAGTGGTTGAGAGTCCGCCTGCTGATGCAGGGGACGTGGGTTCGTGCCCCGGTCCGGGAGGATCCCGCATGCCGCGGAGCGGCTGGTCCTGTGAGCCATGGCCGCTGGGCCTGCGCGTCCGGAGCCTGTGCTCCGCAGCGGGAGAGGCCACAGCGGTGAGAGGCCCGCGTACCGCAAAACAAAAACAAAACAAAACAAAAAATACTATTAGCTATTCAAGTAAAAGTGACATATTGACATTTACATAAATGAATTAAATGCTCATTGAAGAGGTCAGGACTAAAAGCATATACTTGGGACTTATCAGCATGTAGATGATGTTAAAGAAATGAGACTGGGTTAAATCAATGTCAGAGAATACAGAGACAAGAATAGGAGAAGAGGAGAGAGGAAAGAAGGAAGGGAGAGGAGAAGAGAGAGAGGGTCAGGGAAGAGAGGACAAGAAAGACTGAGCCCTAGGGAATACCAGTATTTAAATTCTTACAGATCAGGGTGTCTCTACCATAAGAGAAAAGGCTGGAGAGTACAACCTCATAGAAACAAGGAGAAGAAAGTGTTCCAATAGGAAGTGATTTCTCATCTCTACTGTATGCTGTTAAAAGTTTGTATACGGTGAAGAACAGAGCACTGATTTGGTAATGTGGAGGTAATTGGTGATTTCCAAAGAGCAGTTGTGGTAGACTTATGAGTATGGAAGTCCAACTGTAATAGATTTAGGATAGAATGAAAGGTTATAAAGTGGAGACAGGAACTAGGTATCATTAGAGGTTAGTTTTTTTGGGTTTTTTTTCATAGAATGGAAGCAGAGAGATAGAATAATATGTAGAGGGATATGTTGGACCACGGGTGGCATTTTCTAAGACAGGAGACAAAAGACTGTATTTGTGTACATGTGGAGACGAATAAATAGAAAGGAAGAAACTGATGAATCAGAAAGAAAAGAGCTACTGGCAGCAAAGAAGTCCTTGGGGAGCAAAAGAGGATGATATTCCAGGCACACAGGAAGAATTTAGCCCATGATAGAAGCAGGAAAAACTCCTTAACTATATCAAGAGGGAAGAAAAACAACTGTAGGATAGAAGGAGGCTGCAACTATTGTCAGCATTTAAAGTGGTCATCAAATGTGCCAGAATATTCATTTATTTTAGATCATTATCAAAATTTTAAAATTAATTTTTAAAAACCTCTTTCAGAGTCATGAACACCTGAAAATGTATCAGCCCACTCAGTTTGATAAATAAAAGTCTACAAAATGAAGTCCAAATTTGTAATCTTGACTTCTTGAACTCATGAGGCCAGTTTCTTAAATATGTATAATAACTCTTCATCATTTTTTTTTCTTTAGAAACAAAGTCTCTCTCATTAAAAAGCTTTTGTCAACATTGTAATAGTCTTTAGCCAAAGTCTAAACTGGAAGAGAGTATACCTGGGGAATACACATCCTTAACTTTCTTTGTTCTTTTGGACCATGGTGGTTAACAGTTTTTTACTGGAGGTTCTATTCTCCAGTTTGTTGTGATCCAGCCTACTGTTTTACCGTTCATTATTTTGAACTATTCTTTATTGTCCTAGAGAAGATTTAGACTTCCCACACTTCCTGCATGAACTTTTTTGTCCACATGGAATGCTGTTAAGCTCACCATTCTATTCCATTTCTTAGCATAGTACTCACTCGATCAACTGTTGTTGAAAGGTTTCTGGGACATTGAAGACGCAGATATATAATATAAGTCATATTTTCTGCTTTCCACACACAATGTGCTAATATGTAATTCAGAAGGAGGAGAGCATATTTTTAGGTCAGAGGGGGTCTAAGGTAGGGTTCATTAAAGAGGTAAAATCCCATCTGAGCAGAACAGTAAAGGATGTTAGCCATCCTTGGTAGAGGCTGAGGTAAAGGACCAGATAAGGAAAGAAACCAACATGATTAAAGGACAGAATATATACCATCCCTGACTTTGGCTGAATCATAGGTACATGAAAGGAAAATAGTGAAATGAAATTGTAAATGTAAATTCAGACTGGGTTAGGAAGTGATCTAGCTTAGAGATACAGGTCAAACACTGCCAGCATAGATCTGAAATTAACGGATAGCCATTGATGTGTTTTAAGGTGGGAGGTATTACATGATTAGAACCATGCTTCTGAGAGGTAGATGAGGCAGCTACGTGCCTGGGAGACAAAGTTGAAAGGCTGTGACTAGCAATGGTTGTCAACCTTGTGAAAGATCTTGCTTTGGAAAAGGAGGTTAAACTAGACACATATCCATGGTCACTGTCTGTTCTTTTTCCATTAGGTTTCTTTTAAAATGCAATAGTTTAAACAAATGAAAAAAATGTCCCAAATAAAACAAGGTCAGAAATTTTATTGACTCCTTAAACATCCACTAAATGCGGAAAGCAATGACCTTACTTTCTGCTGAGACCTTCCTGAAAGCTTGCCAAAGTGGAAAGCTTCAGAATATCCTGATCATTTGTCAAGAGGCTCAAATTTGTTACTCCTAAAAGGATCAGTATTCTACAGCTGGGATAGGTCCTAATGACATCAGCTAAATATTTTACAGTGCCCTAAACATTGTTTTTGAATGCTAACAGAAAAGATGACCATTTTATTTCCTTATTTTTCAATGCATTAGTTACTTATCTGCTTAAATGTTTATTCCGTTTTTTGTTTCTTCTTCTAAATGACCTTAAGTATATCTTTGTTTCTATATTTATCTGTCTAAAATGTACACAGCAATATAGGACAGGGTAAGGCCTGCTTAAGAGACATTATAAAGATGTTATCAAACTTATTAGAATGTAGAATGTGATACTGTACATAAATCTATCTTACTGTCCCTATTCAGGAGATTCTTCATTCTAAGAGTCAAAATCTCTGAAGATTTTAAAGATTTAAGCTATACATTTCCTTTACTTTTTTAAAAGAGGGGGTTGCTTGCTTTCACACACGTAATAAAAAAAAATTGCTTAGAGAGGAATAAAAAAGGGGACTTAACACTGCTTCATAGATGATTTATAAATAATTGATTGAAGAAATACATAAAAACCAACCACATTTTTAATGCACTGTCCTTACAAACAAATACATAGAAATAATAAAGTTTAATGTAAAGTAACTTTACTGTAAAATCTTTAGTAAGTCATGTTGCATCTTGAGCCACAAGTGATAATCCTAGTATAATCCAAGGTACTGGTTGTTGATTGTTTTTTATTCTCAGAAGGAATGAAATAAAAATCTACATTCATAGTAATTAGCTCACTTTTTAGGTTAGGAAACAAAATGAAGCTGATTTAGCTATAATGATTTCAGACATTAAAGCAAAACACATTTTTAGGATTTCTACAAAAATGATCAAAGTTTAAATTCACCCAAAAGATGTAACAATTTTAACTGCATTTGCCTCTAATAAGCTAGCCTCAAATTGTATAAATTTTTAAAAATGGATACAATTACTGGGAGGTTAAGGTAAAGCTACTAATATAGAGGGTGAATTCAACATCCTTCTATTAATCATTGAAAAGACAAATAGTCAAGAAGTAACTGAAGATATGAACAGTAAAAATAACAACTTTATTCTAATGGAGTTACACAGATTTCTGGGCCCTCAAATTAGAGTAAACAAATTTTTCTTGAGTGCATATGGCACAATTCACAAAATTATTTACTAGGTCATGAATCAGAAAACAATAAATTTCAAAGCATAGATATCATGCAGCTCATGTTCTCTCAGGATTATTCAATTCAGTTAAACATGCAAAAGAACAACAACAAAAGATGAATAAATAAACCCCCATATGTTTGGAAGTTTTTAAAAAACTTATCTAAACAACTTGTGGGAAAATTTGGCAATGTAAATTTTTAAAAATAATTAACTAAGGATAACTACATTGTACATTAAACCCTGTGGGAAAATGCAGAAACAATATTTTAAAGGAAATGTATAGCCTTAAATCTTTATACTAGGAAAGAAATACGGTTGAAAATTAGTCATAAAAGGAACACAGATTAAATTCCAAATTTGAAGGAATGATGGGAGCAGATCAATGAACTAGAAACACTTGCACATGAGTAGCATGTGTACCAAGGCAAGACGATACATAATAACAAAAACTGGAAAAAGCACATATGCTAATCACTAGTGGAATATACACATACATTTTGTTATAATCACATTGGAATATTAAACAGTAGAAAAAAGGAATGAAAGAAATCTGCATGCAAGAGATTGGATACATCTTGGTATTAACCTGTCATGTAGAATGAATTGGAAAGTATCTGAAAGAAAGAAAAAGTCCCCCAAGATAGTATGCAGTGTATACTATTATACACTTTAAAAACAAGCATTACATTTTTAAACTTTTTATTTTGAGATAATTATAGATTCACATACCATTGCAAGAAGTCATACAGAGAAATCTTGTACTCTTTATGCAGTTTCCCCCATTAGTAACATCTTGCAAAACCATACCACAATATCACAAGGATATTCACACTGATACACACCATCAATCTTATTCGTATTTCCCAAATTTAACTTGTACTCATTTTTGTGGATGTATTAGTTCTATGTAGTTTTATCACATGTATACATTTGTATATGGAGCACTATAGTCAAGATACAGAACAATCTATCTCAAGAATCCCTCCTATTTCTTCTTTATAACCACACCTCCCCAACCTTATCCCTTACTTCTGATAACTACTGATCTGTTCTATGTTGCTACAGTTTTGTTATTTCAAGAATCTTCTGTAAATGAAATCATACAGTATGCAACCTTGGGGACTGATTTTTTTCTCTGTTACTCCCTGTTGATTCATCCATGTCGTTGCCTCTATTAGTCATTTTTCCATCTTATTGCTGAGTAGTTTTTCATGGTATGGATGTACCACAGTTAGTTTAACCATTCACCTGTGAAGGACATCTGTGCTGATTTCAGTTTGTAGCTATTATGAATAAAGCTGCTATGTCTCTTCATGTACAGATTTTTGTTTGTTTTAATGAACATGAGTTTCTATTTCTCTGGAATAAATGCCTGAGTTTTCCATAGCTCTGCTGCATGACAATTGTATGTTTAGTATTATACGAAAGTGTCAAACTGTTTTCCAAAGCGGCTGTATCATTTCACATTCCCACCAGCAATGTTCAAGTGATTGTTTCTCCGCATTCTTGTCAGTATTTGTTATTGTCCTTATTTCTTATTTTAGCCATTCTGATAGGTGTGGTTAGGATCTCTCACTGTGGTTTTAATTTGCATTTTCCTAATGGCTAATGATGCTGAAAATCTTTTTATGTGCCAAATGTTTTCTATGCATTTTTCCTAAAAGTTTTATACTGAAGTCCATTACCCGCTGTGAGTTAATTTTTGTATGAGGAAAGAGGTTTAAGTCATGATTTATTTCTTTACTTATGGATGTACAAGTGCTTCTGCATCATTTGTTGGAAACAAACAGCATAGGAATAATGTCAAAGATTGGGTTCTCTGGAAAACAGAAACTGAGAGGGAAATTTGTGTGTATAAAAGGAAGGAAGAGGAGAGGCTGGACTAAGTGAGATGCAGTCTCAGAAAAGAGCCTCAGCAGCCCTCGCAAGCTCTCGAGGTGGAATGGATCCAGAGAGTTGTCCTGCATTGGAGCGAGGGACCTGGACCTATACACCCATCCCAGTCTCCTCCCACACAGCACATGCGCGCGCATGCGCGCGCGCGCACACACACACACACATTCACTCACTCACTCACACTGATTGGATGCGTGCTGTCTCCGAAAGGAAGTGACCTTGGATGGGAAGAGTCTCAGGTAATTCCAAGAGGGAGCTGCAGGAAGACTTGCCAATCACCGACATTCCCGGCGCTTGGCTGGATAAGCTCCTCAGTCTTAAATAGATGATCCAGGCAGCTAACTTCAGCATCCACAACAAATGATAAATTCAAAATGCAAAATAATGTTTAGCTCTGGGAGTGGGGAAGACAGAGGAATGGTATAGTGGAGGAGCCCTTAGAAGTGACTTATTTGTAAGGCTTTTGTGTTTGTTTTGGGAGGTAGTTTCCCAGGGGTTCATTATGTTATTAAATGAGTAACTAAAAATGTGAAGAAATCAAAAAGTAATAAAAAGAATCTTATAATTGGACCAATGATGATAGTTCTCATATACCAAAAATCAATATATAAAATGAAAGGTAATTTAGATAAATGAACTTGTGATTCTTCCTAAAAGAAAAATGTTAGCTTCAGAAGCTGAAGCATTTCATTGCCCAGTTGAACTTCTTCTCCAGCACACCTTGTACTAGTATGTTTCCTATGCCTCATGTTTCCTCTCACCTTAATATCAAATAAAATGTTCTTAATCCATTCTGAAAATCTATCCACGACTTTTGCTATTTGCTAATTTGCTATTCTGTTCTTGGAAATTACCCAGACAAAGCAATGAATGATTCCAAAGTCTTAAAATTTAGTATTACTTTCTTGTCTTTTTAAGAGAGAAATCATGGTTTGATTTTCCTATTTCTTATACATGAATTCAGTAAAAGTGCACGTGGGGGAAATCACTGAAAGCTGAAATAACTGAGACTCCTGCAGATAATTTCCATTTCCAGTCTGATTCAGTGATTTCCATTTCCAGTTAGCTTCACTAGAATGAAAGTCTGTGAACTGTCATATATTTGCTAACAGCAATTCTCCTGGGGGAAAAAAATCATTTGTTGTCTCTGAAGTATGACTCTTTAGGCAGAGGATAATGTGTTTACTCTGTGGTGTCTGAGTTTTCGTCTTAGCTTGAATTTGCCTTTACTTAAGTGATGGGTCCTGGGTGTGGGGAAGGGAGTGGTAAGGGGATAAAGGTCAGGTTCCCTTGATGGCACAAATTTGACAAGGAATTCAAATTCAGTCGTTTCCAATTCATAACCTAGACTTCTCTAGAAACCTGTATGCTATGTGCTCCAATTTCCGACTTTTCATTCTTTGAAGTTTGTTTATGATTTGCAGGCATGCCAAGAGTGATATGAATATAAAAGAGCATTCAGAGTCATTGTTTCTGCAGTTGCTTTGCTAATCTGTAAAGTGCATCTCCCTGCATTTTGATTGCAGTGCCAATCAGGTTCTCCCTGTGCACATGTGGTACTGCCATTCCGCTATATGACTTTTGATGGCAACAACCAGAATTTGTACAGAACCTCCATTTTTAAAGTTACCCCAGTGCAAAAAGCATTGCTGTTTAAGGATTTACACAAATGTCACAATTATAATATGTTACAATAAATGCTGCTATATATATTTTGTATAAAATGCTTTGTCACAATTTTTCTCCTCTGGTATGGAACTTAGAAGAGAAAATGAGATCTTTGAGTAGGAATTCTAGTAAATGTTTCTCATTTTCTCATTACACTACTAGGGAGTAGGTGTGATTATTGTCATTTTACAAATTGTGACTGAAACTAGGATATGTTAGGTTATCTGAAGGGTAAGAGAGACTGATAAGGTTGCTAGAGTGGAACTCATTTTCTTTCCCATCACACTAGAATTTCGTCAATTTTTTTCTGAGTGACTTGGATTTTAACAGGAATTCAAACCCAACAAACAACAAAAAAGAGTTTGGCTGCATGATATAATATTTGGAAAATCTAGGTTAATCTATGTTGCTCAAATTTCTTCACAGCAATACTTCTCAAAAATTTTAATAGTATGATACAGTGCAATGTAACCCATCCACCCCCCAAAGATGTAGGGTTTCCTTGTTTAACTTATAAACATCTCAAGAGAAATACTACTCCAAGGTACAGAATTTGAGAAAGGTGCTGCTTCCAAAGTATATAGACTTCTCAATAAAGTGGTTTTTTGAAAAAAAAAAAAAATCTAGCTCAGTTTCAAAAGCAGAAAGTCACAAAATCACTTTTTCCACAAGGTATAAAGGAAACATTTACTTGGAGTGACTGCAAGTATGTGCCGAGGGTTACATGTATTTTGTTCTCAATGTTTTCTTAAAACCACAGGAAGGGATTAGGTTTTATATATTCTCTCAGATCTTCACATCTTTAAAGGCAGACAAAGGCATCAGGGTAGGCTGTGATTTATTCTCCAGAGGATTCCTATTTGCATTTTATAAGCATTTTTGTTTTGGCATATGTTCTACCAAGAAGCCTAGAAAAGACTTCAGAACATGGCAGGCCTTTGATAAAAGGAAGGCAAATTGTCCCACACAGTGCTTTTCACACTGTTGGCCAAAAAAATTGGGTGGGGGAGGGGTTCTTGGCACTCATACTTTCCTGCTTTCGGCTCTCCACCCTTTAACACACACCTATACATAGCACACATGCATATACACTCACAAACAATGCTAATGGGCAAACCAGGAGAAGTAAAATGTGGATCATGATATAGGTATAATACTTTGAAATCTCTAGTCTTCAGCATTTGAAAGGAAGCTGATACATGATTTTATCATTCTAATGTATTTCTTTCAATTTGTATAAATCAATATTTATCATGCTTCTACTACCTCTCAGGATTTATAGTAGAAATAAGGAGGCCAAGTATGAACAAGATAGAAAAAGCCCCTGAAGACTTGGGGCTTAAAGTCAGGTATGAACATTGAGGTGGAAACTGAAGTGTGAAGAGGTTCAGGGCACAAAGCATTGGGTCAAAATGTGGGGATTTATACTTGTCTAGGAATGAGGAAGGTTTCCTTAAAGAACTAACTCTTAAACTGACAGGAAAGGATGAACAGGAATAGGGTGAAAATGAAGGAGTAATAGCATCTCATATAAATATATCCCCCCTTCCCAACACACACACACACGCAAAATCCCAGAACCAATAGATTCTGTAAATACAGTTTAAGTCCCCTGCATACGAACGAGTTCCATTCCGAGAGTGCGTTCATACGTAGGTCCAGTTTGTTCATTAAGTCCAACAAAGTTAGCCTAGGTGCCCAGCTAACACAATCGGCTATATAGTGCTGTACTGTAATAGGTTTATAATACTTTTCATACAAATAATACATAAAAAACAAACACAAAAATAAAGAAAACATTTTTAATCTTACAGTACAGTACCTTGAAAAGTACAGTAGTACCAGCTACATCATCGCTGCTTTTACGCTTGCTTCCGGACATCCTGGGCTTGAAATAAAGATACTGTACTACCATACTCCATACAGTACTGTACAGCAAAGTACACAAAAGCACAACCACTTGTAGAGGATGCACGCACATGACAATGTACGAACTAACTTACGTAACTGGACATGTGAAAGCATGTTCACATATTTGAAAGTTCACAATTTGAAGGTTCATATGTAGGGGACTTGCTGTAATGCTTGAAATCTGAAAGAATCTCAGAAGATTTAAATAGCATAAAGGACAAAGGTAAAGTGAGATAAGGCTAGAGCTATACGGACCAGACTGTGGATAGTTTTGTAAGGATTTTGTATATTTTAAAACAATGTGAAGTTACCACACAGTTCTAAGAATGCAACGACAGTTATATTTGTATTTTCAAAAAAAGATTCCTCTGGTTTCCGGGCCAAGAATGAATTAGAAAGGGCAAACACGGACATGAAGAGAGTGATTAGGAAACTTCTACAGTGATAATTATTTGAATTTCAATGATGACAAAAGAAGAAATTTTAATATTCTAGACATATTTCTGAGGTAGGAAAAACAATTTCATGAATGATTAGATGTGGAATATGAGGGAGAATGAAAAATCAAGGATTGCTTCGAGGTTTTAAGTTTGATTACCTTGGGAGATGTGGTCCCTTTTGCAATGAAAAGGAGCACCAAAAGAGAAATACGCCTCCTTGAGATGATGTGTTTGCTTGGTTAATACATTGAAAGTTTTTTTTTTGTTTTTGGACTTCGGTACGATCTTTCTTCTTATTTTTAACGTTTTTATTGGAGTAATATTGCTTTACAATGGTGTGTTAGTTTCTGCTTTATAACAAACTGAATCAGTTATACATATACATATGTCCCCATATCTCTTCCCTCTTGCATCTCCCTCCCTCCCACACTCCCTATCCCACCTTTCTAGCTGGTCACAAAGCACCAAGATGATCTCCCTGTGCTACGCAACTGCTTCCCATTATCTATCTAATTTACATTTGGTAGTGTATATATAGACATATATACACTACCACTCTCTTTGTTCCAGCTTACCCTTCCCCCTACCCATGTCCTCAAGTCCATTCTCTAGTAGGTCTGCATCTTTATTCCTGTCTTGCTGCTCGGTTCTTCATGATCTTTTTTTTTAGATTCCATATACATGTGTTAGCATACGGTATTTGTTTTTCTCTTTCTGACTTACTTCACTCTGTATGACAGACTCTAGGTCCATCCACCTCACTACAAATAGTTCAATTTCGTTCCTTTTTATGGCTGAGTAATATTCCATATATATGTGCCACATCTTCTTTATCCATTCATCTATTGATGGACACTTAGGTTGCTTCCATGTCCTGGTAATTGTAAATAGAGCTGCAATGAACATTGTGGTACATGACTCTTTTTGAATTATGGTTTTCTCAGGGTATATGCCCAGTAGTGGGATTGCTGGGTGATATGGTGGTTCTATATTTAGTTTTTAATGAACCTCCATACTGTTCTCCATAGTGGCTGTATCAATTTACATTCCCACCAACAGTGCAAGAGGGTTCCCTTTTCTCCACACCCTCTCCAGCATTTATTGTTTGTAGACTTTTTGATGATGGCCATTCTGACTGGTGTGAGATGATATCTCATTGGAGTTTTGATTTGCATTTCTCTAATGATTAATGATGTTGAGCATTCTTTCATGTGTTTGTTGGCAATCTGTATATCTTCTTTGGAGAAATGTCTGTTTAGGTCTTCTGCCCATTTTTATATTAGGTTGTTTGTTTTTATGATATTGAGCTGCATGAGTTGCTTGTATGTTTTGGAGATTAATCATTTGTCAGTTGAGTCATTTGCAAATATTTTCCCCCATTCTGAGGGTTGTCTTTTCGTCTTGTTTATGGTTTCCTTTGCTGTGCAAAAGCTTTGAAGTTTCATTAGGTCCCATTGGTTTATTTTTGTTTTTATTTCCATTTCTCTAGGAGGTGGGTCAAAAAGGATCTTGCTGTGATTTATGTCATAGGGTGTCCTGACTATGTTTTCCTCCAAGAGTTTTATAGTGTCTGGCATTATATTTAGGTCTTTAATCCACTCTGAGTTTATTTTTGTGTATGGTGTTAGGGAGTGTCCTAATTTCATTCTTTTACATGTAGCTGTCCAGTTTTCCCAGCACCACTTATTGAAGAGGCTTCCTTTTCTCCACTGTATATTCTTGTTCCTTTATAAAAGATAAAGTGTCCATATGTGTGTGGGTTTATCTCTGGGTTTTCTATCCTGTTCCATTGACCTATATTTCTGTTTTTGTGCCAGTACCATGCTGTCTTAATTACTGTAGCTTTGTAGTATAGTCTGAAGTCTGGGAGCCTGATTCCTCCAGCTCCGTTTTTCGTTCTCAAAATTGCTTTGGCTATTCGGGGTCTTTTGTGTTTCCACACAAATTGTGAAATTTTTTGTTCTAGTTCTGTGAAAAATGCCAGTGGTAGTTTGATAGGGATTGCATTGAATCTGTAGATTGCTTTGGGTAATAGAGTCATTTCCACAATGTTTATTCTTCCATTCCAAGAACATGGTATATCTCTCCATCTGTTTGTATCATCTTTAATTTCTTTCATCAGTGTCTTATAGTTTTCTGCATACAGGTCTTTTGTCTCCTTAGGTAGGTTTATTCCTAGGTATTTTATTCTTTTTGTTGCAGTGGTAAATGGGAGTGTTTTCTTAATTTCACTTTCAAATTTTTCATCATTAGTGTATAGGACTGCAAGAGATTTCTGTGCATTAATTTTGTATCCTGCTACTTTACCAAATTCATTGATTAGCTCTAGTAGTTTTCTGGTAGCATCTTTAGGATTCTCTGTGTATAGGATCATGTTATCTGCAAACAGTGACAGCTTTACTTCTTCTTTTCCGATTTGGATTCCTTTTTATTTCTTTTTCTTCTCCTGATTGCTGTGGCTAAAACTTCCAAAACTATGTTGAATAAGAGTAGTGAGAGTGGGAAACCTTGTCTTGTTCCTGATCTTAGTGGAAATGGTTTCAGTTTTTCACCATTGAGGAAGATGTTGGCTGTGTGTTTGTCACATATGGCCTTTATTGTGTTGAGGCAAGTTCCTTCTATGCCTACTTTCTGGAGGGTTTTTATCATAAATCGGTGTTGAAATTTGTCGAAAGCTTTCTCTGAATCTATTAAGATGATCATATGGTTTTTCTCCTTCAATTTGTTAATATGGTGTATCACATTGATTGATTTGCATATATTGAAGAATCCTTGCATTCCTGGGATAAACTCCACTTGATCATGGTGTATTATCCTTTAAATGTTCTGTTGGATTCTGTTTGCTAGTATTTTGTTGAGGATTTTTGCATCTATATTCATCAGTGATACTCGTCTGTAGTTTTCTTTTTTTGTGACATCTGTGTCTGGTTTTGGTTTCAGGGTGATGGTAGCCTCATAGAATGAGTTTGGGAGTGTTCCTCTCTCTGCTATATTTTGGAAGAGTTTGAGAAGGATAGGTGTTAGCTGTTCTCTAAATGTTTGATAGAATTCACCTGTGAAGCCATCTGGTCCTGGGCTTTTGTTTGTTGGAAGATTTTTAATCACAGTTTCAATTTCATTACTTGTGATTGGCCTGTTCATATTTTCTACTTCTTCCTCATTCAGTCTCAGAAGGTTGTGTATTTCTAAGAATTTGTCCATTTCTTCCAGGTTGTCCATTTTATTAGCATATAGTTGCTTTTAGTAATCTCTCATGATCCTCTGTATTTCTGCAGTCAGTTGTTACTTCCCCTTTTTCATTTCTAATTCTGTTGATTTGAGTCCTCTCCCTATTTTTCTTGATGAGTTTGGCTAATGGTTTTAATACATTGAATTTTAAGTTAACAACCTATGTTCAATTTAACCAGTGCTTACAGAACTAGTGAGAAAGTGTAGGAGTGACCGTGGCTCCCTCACTCTCCCCCATTCTGGCAGTGATGCTATTCCCCAGCCTCTTCTCATTCTACAGGGATTGTTTTATTTAGGACCATAGAGTTCATCCCAACTTGATCTCTGAAGCAGTGTTAATTTTGAATTGGATTCCAATATTGAATGTAATGCACAAGCATGCAGCTAAGTGTCATTCATGAGTGGGGACATTCCCCCCAGAAGTATCAGATAAAACCTGGTGTGACTAAGCAAACCTTCAGGAAAACTCATCATTTTATTCCTGTCAAAACAACATTACTGGTAAGCTTGATACCCTGAGGCTAAAGCAAACTGAGAAACTTCTTTTCTCTTTTTCTTCTTTGTTAAAGTGCATTATGTTTCATTTTCTTTCTGAAAATACCAGATAACTTAGCAGGCATATGTACAGATTTAACTTCAACTGAAGCTCTAAGGTCACAAATTATGATAGTGACGAATGTCTATAAATTGCTTCGAGTAACTTTGGGTCCCTTGTTATCATTTACAAATTCAAACTGATATCTTGGGGGTATAATCAGATATGCTAACCTTGACCAGTTGTATGCTAATCTCATAACAGGCCTTAAAATCAGATTTTAATTCTTAACAGTTTAATCGACTTTTCCCATTAGAGGGTAGCAAACTGTTACCTCTAAGACAAGACAAGAATTGTGTGTGATTCTTGGAATAGGAAATAGCAATCCCATCTTTTTGAAGCTCTAGTTTCTTATGTCAGCTTCAGGACATTCTACCTCACATCTAGAGCCTCTGTGATTAAGGAACAGCATTTCTTTGTACAAGGTCAATGGAACTCTGATTTTTACAGTTGCAGAGACTCATGGTGAGAAACATAAAAAGAGAGTAAACAAAATGAATGGAAAGAATTACTAGAGATTAGTTCCTATCTTTGACCATTTCTTTCCAGAATTTAAGCTATCTCTGCTTTCTCTGTTAGATAAATAGCCATTGAAAAACTAAGGCAAATCTAATGTTAGAAGAAAAACTTTGCGATAAAAAGAGAGAGAAAGAAAAACTCTTTTAAATAAACCCTATGATTTTATTACCTACTATTATGTTCCAGTCCATAAAGTGTGTCCCATGTTTGCAAATATAGTGTCAACCATTGGAGCATTTAATACACAATGTAAACTTGGCTTCTCTTTGTTCTGGAACAGATTGAACTCATGTGAAGCCAAATTTCAGATCCAAGTACAACTGGAAAATTAGAACTTTGATCTTGCAGGAAAAGCATATCATGAAGTCAGTTTAATTGCCTTCTGTAGTTGGTGTTTCTGTAACCATGACAACAAACTATGAAAATCAGTAACTGTTACCATTTAGGGCTTGTAACCCATCAAGCTACCAGGATTGTAAGGAAAAACTGTATGGAAAGGACTTACTCTGGTAAAGGAGAACAGGGTGGAAGAAGGAGAATTTCAGAGAAAGCAGTACTTTTCTGGTACAGACTGAACACTCAAGCTTAGATTTCCCATTTACAGAGTTCTATGATCTCTGGAGTTCTACCATACATTAACTTCATCTATATGAAGTATTTAATGTAGATCTGAGCCTTGGATGGTAGAGTACTTTCTAAGTTGATATCCTATTGCATAGTAAGTATCATTAAAAATAATCAGTACTTTGTATGTGTGTCTTATACATTTTTGAAGATAAGGACTACTTATTTACCACATAGATCAACTAATATTAATGGAATTTTACAGAATAAAAATAAAGTAAAAACTTGAAATTTTATAATTTTTATTTACTACTGTAGTTAATTTTTACTGTCAAAAGTTAGTACACAAAGTGATTTTTCTAATGTACCAAAAGGCTCATAAAAAGAGTGTGGTCACTAACCCTATGTCTTCCCACCTCTCTCAATTTTTCCCAAGGAAACAATTCTAACAGTTTTTGGGTTTTTTTCTGGTAATTACTTCCACATTTCTATATAAAATATGCTCATATTGCTACTTAGGAATTAGCAATTTGGCATTTACCTATTGAATCCTCGTTATGCCAGATGGAAATATAGCTCTCTCTTCAACCTGTCTTCTCCATCCTCCTAAATAATTATTGATTTATTAAATTAAAACATCAGTGTTTATGTCATCAAAACTATATACTATTGGGCATCCCTGGTGGCGCAGTGGTTGAAAGTACGCCTGCCGATGCAGGGGACATGGGTCCGTGCCCTGGTCCGGGAAGATCCCACATGCCGCGGAGCGGCTGGGCCCGTGAGCCACGGCCGCTGAGCCTGCGCATCCGGAGCCTGTGCTCCGCAACGGGAGAGGCCACAACAGTGAGAGGCCTGCGTACAGCAAAAAACAAACAAACAAACTATATACTATTGTTGACTACAGAGCCAAGTATTGTACTATGACTGAGTTTTTAATTGTACAAACTTGTTTTCCTTAAATCAATAATTCCTTCCTTTTCCCTTGTCTAACTCTCTCCTTCTTTCTCCTCTCTCCTCTCCCCTCCCCTTTTCTCTTCTCTCTCTCCCTCTCCTTGTATGTAACCACCACCAAATCATCAACAATAATCACCAATGAATCACTCCTCATAGCATCTATTTACAAAGTCTTTTATTTTCCTGGAGCTCATTCTTCTTCCATAAGTTAAAAACTGCCCTGGTTATTTTAAAAAACGACCCGACTCCCAGTCATCATAATGCTTCTCTTCACCATTCTCCTGGGTTAGATCTACCCATTCCTGGATCTAACATCTTTCTCTATCTTGGTTTACATTACTACCTCATCTAATCACTCTCTAAGAAGGAGTGCATAGGACAAGATTTTGGGGTCCTTGAACTTCTGAAATATATTTTTTTATGTTACATATACTTGTATCAAAATATGTCTAGTTATAGAAACATGCACCCCAATATTCATAGAAATCATTATTTACAGTAGACAAGACATGGAAGCAAACCAAGTGTCAATCAACAGATGAATGGGTAAAGAAGAAATGGTGTATGTATGTGTGTGTATATATATATATATATATATAAAAAAATATATATATAAATATATATATAAATATATATATATAAATATATATATATATAACGGAATATTACTCAGCCATAAAAAAGAATGGAATTCTGCCATTTGCAGTAACATGAATGGACCTAGAGAATATTATGCTCAGGAAATAAGTCAGAGAAAGACAAGTACAGTATACCCCTTATACATGGAACCTAAAACATAATACGAATGAATGTATATAGCAAACAGAAACAAACTCACAGATAAAAAGAATACAGATTCCCTCTCCCTTCCTCTCAAAAAACAAAACTTCTTTGTTTTTCCATGTTTGAATTTTTTTTTCTATTTATTAAAGTATAATTGACATATAACATTATGTTCATTTCAGGTGTACAATATGATTCATATTTGCACAGATTGCAAAACGATCACCACAATAAGTCTAGTTAATATCTGTCACCATGCGTAGTTACAAATCTTTTTCTTGTGATGAGGATTTTAAGATCTACTCTCTTACCAACTTTCAAGCATGCAATACAGTATCATTAACTGTACATTATATTCCCCATGACTATTTTTCTTATAACTGTAAGTTTGCACTTTTTACATCCTACATATAAGTGAGATCACGTGGTATTTGTTTTTCCTAATGCCTTCAAGGTCCATCCATGTTGTTGCAAATAAATTGTTTTTATTTTAACAGTTTTTTCTTCTTTTAAACATATTTATTTAAAGCTACATTTTGTGACCAGATAGCTCACAAATTTTCCAGTTTTCAGGGAGTTAGTGTTTTTCTACTTACTTTTATTATTTTCTAGCTTAATTCCATTATGATCATTAAGGCTTTCTCTGTGGTCCCAAATTTGGTGTGTTTATTGTATATGCACTTGAAAATATAGTACTCTGCATGCGCACTTGAAAAAAAAATGAACTTTATTGCTGTTGGATGCAATATTCTTCATAAGTCCACTGGGCCAATTTTTCAAAATTTTTTGTTTAGATTTTGTATATTCTTGTGGATATATTTTTTTCTACTTGTTCCTTTATTAAGAGAGGTATATTAAAGTCTTCCTCTATGCTTGCTGATTTGTCTATTTCTCTTTTAGTTCTGCCAATTTTTTATATTTATGGTTTGAAGTTATACTTTGTGTGATTCAGATTTAGGATTGTGGTGTCTTTCAGTTATACTGATCTTTTTTCATTATAAAATATCCCTCTTTATTTTGCCCGAAGTCTATTTCGTCTAACATTACTACAGCTTTATCAGCTTTACTTTTGTTAGTATTTACATTGTATATTTTCATTCCTTTTATATTCAAAGTTTTAATGCCCTTATATTTAAAGAGTGAATTGTTAAACCATCATAGAATTGGGTTTTGTTTTATTTATCTAAGCTGACAATCTTAAACTACTTCTAAGAGTAGTCAATTTACCTTTAATGTAATTACCCACATATTTGGATTTATATGTATCATCTTACTATTGTTTTTAATTTGGTTTACCTGTTTTGTGTCACCCTTTCCCCTATTTTTTTGTGTTATATTTGATTAATCAAGTACTTTATGACTTACTTTTTATTCTATTAACCTTTAGTTATTAGTTTTTACTCTTTCAGTGATTATCCTAGAGATAATCATACAAATTTTTATTCTGAAGGCTTGTGGTATATCTTGCTATAACTTTTAGAGCTCTAGCATCTGTTCTTTAATCAGAAAATACAGTGAAAAATAATTTCAGGGCTTCCCTGGTGGCACAGTGGTTGAGAGTCTGCCTACCAATGCAGGGGACGCGGATTCGTGCCCCGGTCCGGGAAGATCCCACATGCCGTGGAGTGGCTGGGCCCGTGAGCCATGGCAGCTGAGCCTGCGCGTCCGGAGCCTGTGCTCCGCAGCGGCAGAGGCCACAGCAGTGAGAGGCCCACGTACCGCAAAAAAAAAAAAAAAATTCAGATAAGTTGGCTTTTTCTTTTGTGTTAGAAATAATTTATGGATTTATTAAATGCAGATTTTACACCTAAATTTCCTTGGCACAATTTGCTATTGTGTCCAAATATCAAATTTATAATTTCATATGAACGTTTTTTCTTACACTTAGAGTCCATTATTAAAACAATAGATGGATTTCTGTTTTGTAATAGTGGTTTCCTTGTGTAATTTAAATAATGTCTTGCAGAATTACAGTCATGCAAAGCTTATACTCTTTCTTATTTGTGTAAGAAAATTAAGGTTTTCCACCTTAATCCTGCCTGATTAAAAATAGTGGAATAAAATGGTGAGTCAGCATTTAGGAGTCATATACATTGAAAGAGCCAAATTCCTTTCGTAGTTTCCATTTAATTCTCTAAACTCACACATTTCCGACAAAATAAATATTTCTCACCATGAAATAGTTCTAATGACATAGCATGTTCCAAATTCTTAGAAAAATAGCATAATGCTGCAGCAAGAGTAAACAGCCATTACAAAGTGAAATCGTTTATTTCTTCAACTTAACTAGCATGAAAGTTGAAAGTCTTGGGTAGGCTTAATCAGAACATTTAAATGTCTTTAGATATTTAAAAAGTAGATTCTATATCTTAATGACCCTTCAAGTATTCTCAGGTGCTTTAAGATATTACAATGTAGATGCTTAATTCTAAAAATATCATAACTTCAGTTTACTGTATTTTCATTTTTATTTTAATGATTTGTATCTCATGGTATCATGTTTTTGAAATGTCACCTAACTACATCAAGAGTAATCATAGTTACCAGATATATAAATGGTAACATATGGAAGTGTTTGTTTATCATTTTGAACTTCAAGAATAACGGTCATGTATCTTTAATACAGATATTTTTGTCCGAGAATTGAGGGTATCATTGCAGACTTTGTCTCTTGCTCCTTTCTAGGAGGAGAAATATATCTAAACAGAGATGCAATATAAGCCTTTGGTATTTGGTAGCTTTGCCTAAGGCTACAAGTGGAAATAAATGTAATATGACAGTATGACATGACTTACACTGTTAAGCTGTGTCACCAGCAGGCAAAATGTTGTTAGTCCGATGTTGTTGATTTTTTATCCTTCCCCCCCAAAATAGAGCCATATCAAACAAACAACCCCCTCAACTAGAAACATTAGGATATTTGGACATTTCTTTTTTTTCTCCATGACTTTCTGGATACTACTTAACGTAATTTTTAAGGGAAGAGAGTAAAATTTAAATCGGTTAGTGTTGATAAATTATCTTAGAATTCAGAAATAAAATCTATTGATTCACATGGCATTTCAAAACAATAACCAAACTTTTCTTGTTTCCCCTTTATGGAGGCTTGACTACAGTTAAGGTTTGAAGAGGCACAAAAATTTTAACACTGTCACTGTTAACATGCAATTTGTGAACAAATGAAAAGAAATACACTTTTATACCCAGATGTGCAATGCACAATATTGGCCATATCAATCAAGTCATAATGTATACTTTGACCTACTAAAAATGCTAAACTCAGAGATGTCTGGATGTAGTGCCTCTAGTCACCATTTTACTCTTTAGATTTGGGTTTCTACTCTCAGAATTTAAAAGAAATTCATCTTCTTATCGCCAAATCCATTAGCATTTCCTGAGTCCTACTTTCTTCATTTCTGTACAGGAGCTCCCTTTATTTAATGCTTTTCTTTCATCTCCTAGGCCTTTAACGATTGTTTATCTCAATTCCTATTCTGTTGTCTTTTACTACTCTCTCTTTGCCTCCTGTTCAAGTTCTTTACTTCACCTGGGTCCCAAAATATGACTAAGCCACCAAGATTTTGTCTTTGGCCATATTCCCTTATTTCTTTAAGTCTACTCTTCTTCAGAATCACCTATGGTCCTCCGCATCAATTAATCTCTGTTCTCTGCGCTCTCAGCTCCATAGAAGAATCTCTATCTGGATATTCCATAAGAATCTCAAATTCCACCAACCATAAACTTAATTCATTATATCTGCCACACCTGAATTGTAAAGGCATTCTTGCTCTTCCTTCTCCTGCTGGCCCACCTACCATCTGAACAAATATTAACTCTGAAAACTTGGACTCACCATTGGCCTTTCTCCACTGACTCATGTTTAGTAAGCCCTAATTTATGTAAAGTTTTATTACAAAATTTCACTCAACTTCAGTCTTTCCTTTTCATTCACATTTCTCCACATTAGTTTAAATCCTTGCAATAATTTGTCTGAACCACTGCAATTATCTCCTGACTGTTCTTTAAGATTCCAATCTCTACACTTCAGTAGTTGCTTTATATGATGACAAGAACAGCTTTAATGATGTCATTTCCTCTTCAAAAAAACTTTAGAGGCTTCCAGGTACATACTGACTGAGTAAAGATCATCTTTTGCTTCCTGGAAGGTCTGGAAGTCAGAATCGACATTATGAGAACTGGTATCAGCATACTAGTAAAGTACATTTTTAAAATTTAGTAACATTTAATTGAGGGTACCCCAGCCAACAAAGGGCTTTTAAGGCATTTTTTTACTTTAAAATATATTGTGAACTATCACATTACTTACTTCTTATAGGAAGGACCCTGCCTTTTGAACATAATTTACAAGGATTTACATTGTCTTTTTATCACCCAATGTGTGAGATTTATATGAGCTATATTGTATATAAATACTTTACAGTGATCACAGAATTTCATCTATTGTCATTATTGATAAGTGTCCCAATCATCTCTTGCTCATATTCATGACATAAGGAAGAGGACTGAGTATTTATTAATTTCTTATAATGTCTCAAAAAATTCAATAAATATTATCTCAATATTTACAATAACCTTGTGTGATAAGGAAACTGAGATGATAATCAAGTGATTGATAATCACAATCAAGTGACTTGCCCAAGGTCATGCAGCTAATAAGCAGAAAAGCTAGAATTCAAACAGAGATCTACTTAACTCCAAGCATTCATATTCTATTACACTATGCAACATTTTTATATGTGCAGACGTAGAATATTTTAAAGGAAATGAGAGAGCTTAATTCTAATCCAACTTTTACCATTGACTCTTTATCTAGCCTGAATCAAATCTAGAAACTCCTTTTCCTCATCTGAAAATGAGGTGTGCTACAGGATTTAGTACAGGGAATAGAAACCATTCCAGGCATTTTAACAAAGAAGTTCTTTATACAGATCATTAAAAGCTTGTACATTTTTGGAAGGGCTAGAGATGGTTGATCAAAAGGCTGTCACTAAGTGTCAAAATAATGGTACCACAGTTGCCATGCAGAGATCAGGAAATGGGAACTGCTGTCAACTTAATGGCTGCCACTACCCAAAAAGCCGGTGACTGGGGAATGAAATGTAGAGTACAACCTCCCCCAAAACCAGAGACACAGAAAAGGGAATGGCCTCTGCCTTGTAAAAAGTCATCCAGTTGCCATTTCATTGGCAGAACCTCAATCACATTCTTAAGCTTAGTGGCCAAGAAGTTTGGAAAATTTACTTTCCAACCTTCCAATCCATGTAATATAAAGGAAATATTAAAGATAATGGGTATGAATTCTGGTTGCCAAAAGGCAATATCTAGTCCATGGAGTAGACCTGATGACTTTGTGCTGTTTCTAACATTCCATCTTTAAGAGCAGCCAATAGCAGTTGTGCCAGCTATATACACTCCAGCCCAGTCTTTATTATGAATTATTATGGGGAAGGTCAAGTAATAATGTAAAGAAAATGTGTAACCCTGATGGTTCTACCTCAGCTCTGTCCAGCAGAACTATAATACAAGCTCCATATGTACTTTCTTAATAACCATATTAGAAAAACAATTTTTTAAGATAAATTAATTTTAAAAATCTATTTTATTTAGGCTAATATATGTCCAATAATTTCAAAATGTAATTAATATAACATTATAATGAAATATTTTACTTTATTTTTTCATATCAAGTCTTTGTAATACAGTATATATTTTACACTTATAGCCCATCTCATTTTGGGTGCTAATTTTCAGTAGGAATATTTGAGCTATATTTAGATTTCATAAAATTCATATTTAAAATAGTAAATTCACATTCTCTAAGTTGTTCTAAAAATATTTACATGTTTTAAAATTCTGACCCTAGCCTCCCCTCACTAAGTAATTTTCCTTTAATATTTGCATGCACATTGATAAAACCTGTTCATCCTTCTCACATTTGCCTTTAAAGCAAGAAAATATCAGTTGTGGCCGGCAGAATGATGTGCTCCCACCCAAGATGTCTACATCTTAAACTCTGGAACTGTGAATATGCTATATTATGGGGCAAAGGGGAATTAAAGTTGCAGACAGAGGTAAAGTAGCTAATTATCTGACAATAAAATAGATTATTCTGGATTATCCTAGTGGGTCCAACATAATCACAAGTGTCCTTAAAAGAGGAAGAGAAAACCAGACAGAGAGATGGCAGCTTAACAAAGACTCTGCCCAATGTCGCTAGCTTTGAAGATGGAAAAATTGGGTCACAAGACAAAGAATGTAGGTGGTCTTTAGAAGCTGTAAAAAGGAAGGAAAAAGAACTCCTCAACAGCCTTCAAAAGGAATGCAGCCTACCAATATCTAGACTTTATCAGTAAACCCCATTTCTAACTTCTGACCTCCAGAAATATAAGATAATATATTTGTTTTGTTTTCAGCCGCTACATTTGTGGCAAAGTGTTACAGCAGCAATAGGAAACTAATGCATCAGTTTCAAAATCAGGTCTTTCCAAGTTTAGCAAATTCACTAACTCTCATGTCAATTCAGTACTATAAAACTACAATTTGGTTTTCCAGCTTCTTGGCCAGCATGGAAGAATATTGGAAGTCTTCAATCCACCCTAACAATTAACAAACTGAACAAACTATAACAGAAAATCAACAACTCATTTTAGATGAGTGACAGATGGGAGGTCACAGGGCAAACTACTGTCCCCCAAATTGGAAAGACAGACACATGGATACAGAGAATCAAACATAACTGGAACAGAAACTCATGAGTAGAAGCCTCTGTGGAAACCAGTACCAAGTACCAAGGTAGGAAACCAGTACCAAGGTAGGAAAACCTAAACTGTAATTGACATTGCTATAAGATTAGTGTGGACAAATCTGAGAGACAGAAACTGCAGGGGAGCCTAGTCATAGAGAGACCCCAATATTATTGTGAGCTTTACCACCAGGAGCTCTACCACGTTCTCACAGTGAAGATCAGAGGAAAATTCCTTTGTGCTTCCAGCAGAAGAAGAGAAAACACAACCATTGTGAAACACACCAGAGCCTTTGGTTCTTCTTAACAAGGCCTACCCTAAAAGAAACTATCTCACCAGAGCTTTAACCATTGGGGTTTTGTTAGAGTCTAACCAACCCAGGTAAAGGGAAACACCGAACTTGACCCCATTCTAGTGTTCCACATGAGAGAAAGAAAATACTCAACCCTAGACCCCTATTGCACCATAATTATGTTATATGATAAATATTGCTACAATGGCAACCATATTAAAATATATAAACCTATCAAAGTAACATGCTATACACCTTAAACTTACACAGTTTCATATCAAATTTATTCAAATAAAAGAAGAACAGATGGGCAATTAAATCAGAGAGATGAAAAGTCTAAGCAATAATAAAAAAGGAATGATAGAGATCAAAAACACTGTAACAGAAATAAAGAATGCCTTTGATGGTTTCATTAGTAGACTGAATACAGCTAAGGAAAGAATCTCTGAGCATGAGGATATGTCCATAGAGATTTCCAAAACCAAAAAGCAAAGAGGAAAAAGACTGGAAATAAAGGAACAGAGTATCCAAAAACTGTGGGACAACTACAAACGGTATAAAATATGCATAACAGGAATACCAGGAGACGAAAGAGAGAAAAGGACAGAAGAAATAGTTGAAGCAATGGTCACTGAGAATTTTCCCAAATTAGTGTCAGACATCAAACCAAAGATTCAGGAAGCTCAGAGAACAAGCAGAATAAATGCAAAAAACAAACAAACAAAAACACCCTACACTTAGGCATATCATAATAAAACTGCAGAAAATCAAAGATAAAGAAAAACGCTCGAAAGAAGCCAGAGGGAGAAAAACATCTTATCTATAGTGGAATAAGAATTGCATCCTACTTCCCAGAAGTTGTGCAAACAATTTGAGTATAGTAAAATATTTTAAAATGTTGAGAGAAAAAAATCAACCTGGAATTCTGTATGCTGCAGAGTTATCCTTCAAAAGTGAAGAAAATATAAAGACTTTCTCAAAAAACAAACTGAGGGAATTTGTTGTCAGTAGAACTGCTTTGCAAGAAATGTCAAAAGAAGTTCTTGAGAAAGAAGGAAAATGATCTGGGTCAGGGAGACCTTCAAGATGGTGGAGGATTAAGACGTGGAGATCACCTTCCTCCCCACAAATACATCAAAAATACATATACATGTGGAACAACTCCTACAGAACACCTACTGAACGCTGGCCGAAGACCTTGGACTTCCCAAAAGGCAAGAAAATCCCCACGTACCTGGGTAGGGCAACAGAAAAAGAAAAAACAGAGACAAAAGAATAGGGATGGGACCTGCACCTCTGGGAGGGAACTGTGGAGGAAAAGTTTCCACACACTAGGAAGCCCCCTCACTGGTGGGGATGGGGTGGGGAGAGCTTCAGAGCCACACAGGAGAGCGCAGCAACAGGGGTGAACAGGGCAAAGTAGAGAGATTCCCACACAGAGGATCAGTGCCGACCAGCACTCACCAGCCCGAGAGGCTTGTCTGCTCACCTGCCGGGGCGGGTGGGGGCTGGGAGCTGAGGCTTGGGCTTCGGAGGTCAGATCCCAGGGAGAGGACTGGGGTTGGCTGCGTGAACACAGCCTGAAGGGGTTAGTGCACCACAGCTAGCTGGGAGGGAGCCAGGGAAAAAGTATGGACCGGCCGAAGAGGCAAGAGACCATTGTCTCAGGGTGTGTGAGAAGAGGGCCTTCCTGCTTCATGTGCCCACAGACTATGGAGCACCCCTTAAGTGAGCTCCAGAGACAGGCATGAGCCACAGCTATCATGTCAGACTCCAGAGGTGGGCACGGACCACTACCACTGCTGCCACTGCCACCAAGGGATCCTGTGTGCAAGGGCAGATCACTACCCACACCCTCCCAGGAGCCTGTCCAGCATGCCACTGCCATGATCCCAGGATCCACGGCCAACTTCCCTGGGAGAATACACAGTATGCTGTAGGTTGCTGCAATGTCACGCCAGCCTCTGTTGCTGCAGGCATGCTCTTCACATTCCAATTATGACTACCGTACCGCTCCCTCTCCCCAGCCTGAGTGAGCAGCAGAGCCCTAATCAGCCGCTGCTTTAACCCCCTCCTGTCTAGGAGGGCAACAGATGCCTGAGGGTGGCCTACATGCAGACGTGGGGACAAAACTAAAGCTGAACCCCAGGAGCTGTGCGAACAAAGAAGAGGAAGGGAACTTTCTCCGTGCAACCACAAGAGCAGCGGACTAAATCCCCACCATCGTCTTGGTAAACCCTGCATGTGTGGAATACCTGAAGAGACAACGACTGTCCCCAAAATTGAGGCAGTGGACTTTGGGGGCAACTATGGACTTGGGGTTTGCTTTCGGTGTTTGATTTGTTTTTGGTTTTATGTTTATCCTAGATTCGTTTTTAGTGATTGTTTTCATTTGTGGGTTTTTTTATCGGTTTGGTTGCTCTCTTCATTTTGTTTTTGTGACTGTGTATGTATGTTTCTTTGTGTGATTCTGTCTGTTTAGTTTTGCTTTTACCATTTGTTTTGGGGTTCTGTCTGTTCATTTTTTTGGTTTGTTTGGTTTTTTTTCTCTTCCTTTTCTTCTGAGCTGTGGGGCTGGCAGGTCTTGGGGCTCCAGCTGGGTTTTGGGCCTGAGCCTCCGAGGTGGGAGAGCCAAGATCAGGATGTTGGACCACCACAGCCTCCTGGCCCCATGTAATATTAATCAGCGAGAATGCTCAAAGAAATTTCCATCTCAACACTAAGACCCAGCTCAATTCAATGGCCAGGAAGCTCCAGTGCTGGATGCCCCATGCCAAACAACTAGCAAGACAGGAACACAACCCCACCCATTAGCAGAGAGGCTGCCTAAAGTCGTACTAAGTTCACAGACACCACAAAACACACTACCGGCCATGGCCCTGCCCACCAGAAAGACAAGATCCAGCCCCACCCACCAGAACACAGGCACCAATCCCCTCCACCAGGAAGCCTACACAAGCCATTGAACCAACCTCACCCACTGCGGGCAGATACCAAAACAACGGGAACTACGAACCTGCAGGCTGCGAAAAGGAGACCCCAAACACAGTAAGTTAAAAAAAGTAAGAAGACAGAGAAATACGCAGCAGATGAAGGAGCAAGGTAAACACCCACCAGACCAAACAAATGAAGAGGAAATAGGCAGTCTACCTGAAAAACAATTCAGAGTAATGATAGTAAAGATGATCCAAAATCTTAGCAATAGAATGGAGAAAATACAAGAAACATTTAACAACGACCTAGAAGAACTAAGGAGCAAACAAACAATGATGAACAGCACAATAAACGAAATTAAAAATTCTCTCGAAGGAATCAATAGCAGAATAACTGAGGCAAAAGAACAGATACGTGACCTAGAAGATAAAATAGTAGAAATAACTGCTGCAGAACAGAATAAAGAAAACAGAATGAAAAGAATTGAGGACAATCTCAGAGACCTCTGAAACAACATTAAATACACCAACATTCAAATTACAGGGTCCCAGAAGAAGAGAAAAAGAAGGGGTCTGAGAAAATATTTAAAGAGATTATAGTTGAAAACTTCCCTAACATGGGAAAGGAAATAGTCAATCAAGTCCAGGAAGTGTAGAGTCCTATAGAGGATAAATCCAAGGAGAAACATGCCAAAATACATATTAATCAAATTATCAAAAATTAAATACAAAGAAAAAATATTAAAAGCAACAAATAACACACAAGGGAATCCCCATAAGTATAACACCTGATCTTTCAGCAGAAACTCTGCCAGCCAGAAAGGAGTAGCAGGACGTATTTAAAGTGATGAAAGGGAAAACATACAACTAAGCTTACTCTACGCAGCAAGGATCTCACTCAGATTTGGCAGAGAAATTAAAAAACCTTTACAGACAAGAAAAGTTAAGAGAATTCAGTACCACCAAACAAGCTTTACAACAAATGCTAAAGGGACAAACTTGTCTAGGTGGGAAACAGAGAAGGAAAAGACCTACCAAAACAAACCCAAAACCATTAAGAAAATGGTATTAGGAACATACATATCGATAATTACCTTAAATATAAATGTATTAAAAGCTCCAATCAAAAGATAAGGCGGGCTGAACGGATACTAAAACAAGACCTGTATATATGCTGTCTACAAGAGACCCACTTCAGACCTAGGGATACATACAGACTGAAAGTGAGGGGATGGAAAAAGATATTCCATGCAAATGGAAATCAAAAGAAGGTTGGAGTAGCAATTCTCATATCAGACAAAATAGACTTTAAAATAAAGACTATTATAAGAGACAAAGAGGGACACTACATAAAGATCAAGGGATCGATCCAAGAAGAAGATATAACAATTGTAAATATTTATGCACCCAACATAGGAACACCTCAATACATAAGGCAAATGCTAGCATCCATAAAAGGGGAAATTGACAGTAACACAATTATAGTAGGGGACTTTAACACCCCGCTTTCACCAATGGACAGATCATCCAAACTGAAAATAAGTAAGGAAACACAAGCTTTAAATGACACAATTGACCAGATGGACTTCATTGATATTTATAGGACATTACATCCAAAAACAACAGAATACACTTTCTTCTCTAGTGCATATGGAACATTCTCCAGGATAGATCATATCTTGGGTCACAAATCAAGCCTTGGTAAATTTAAGAAAATTGAAATCGTATCAAGTATCTTTTCTGACCACAACGCTATGAGATTAGATGTCAGTTACAGGGAAAAAAACTGTAAACAATACAAACACATGGAGGTTAAACAATATGCTACTAAATAACCAAGAGATCACTGAAGAAATCAAAGAGAAAATCAAAAAATGCCTAGAAACAAATGACAATGAAAACACGATGACCCAAAATCTATGGGATGTAGCAAAAGCAGTTCTAAGAGGGAAGTTATAGCAATACAATTCTACCACAAGAAACAGAAAAATCTCAAAAAAACAACCTAACCTTACACCTAAAGCAATTAGAGAAGGAAGAACAAAGAAAACCCAAAGTTAGCAGAAGGAAAGAAATCATATAGATCACATCAGAAATAAATGAAAAAGAAATGAAGAAAGCAATAGCAGAGATCAATAAAACTAAAAGCTGGTTCTTTCAGAAGGTAAAAGAAATTGATAAACCATTAGCCAGACTTAGCAAGAAAAAAAGGGAGAAGACAAGTCAACAGAATTAGAAATGAAAAAGAAGAGGTAACAACTGACACTGCAGGAATACAAAGGATCATGATAGCCTACTACAAGCAACTATATGCCAATAAAATGGACAACGTGGAAGAAATGGACAAATTCTTAGAAAAGTATAACTTTCCGAGAGTGAACCAGAAAGAAATAGAAAATATGAACAGACAAATCACAGCACTGAAATTGAAACTGTGATTAAAAATCTTCCAGCAAACAAAAGCCCAGGACTGGATGGCTTCACAGGTGAAATCTTTCAAACATTTAGAGAAGAGCTAATACCTATCCTTCTCAAACTCTTCCAAAATATAGCAGAGGGAGGAACACTCCCAAACTCATTCTATGAGGCCACAATCATCCTGATACCACCACCAAAGATGTCACAAAAAAAGAAAACTACAGGCCAATATCACTGATGAACACAGATGCAAAAACCCTCAGCAAAACACTAGCAAACAGAAGCCAACAGCACATTAAAAGGATCATACACCATGATTGGGGGGGTTTAGTCCAGGAATGCAAGGATTCTTCAATATACCCAAATCAATCAATGTGATACACCATATTAACAAACTGAAGGATAAAAACCAGATGATAATCTCAATAGATGCAGAAAAAGCTTTCGACAAAATTCAACAATTTATGATAAAAAACTCTCCAGAAAGTAGGCATAGAGGGAATGTACCTCAACATAATAAAGGCCATATATGTCAAACCCACAGTGAACATCATTCTCAACAGTGAAAAACTGAAACCATTTCCTCTAAGATCAGGAACAAGACAAGGGTGCCCACTCTCACCACTATTATTCAACATAATTTTGGAAGTTTTAGCCATGGCAATCAGAGACGAAAAAGAAATAAAAGGAATCCAAATCAGAGAAGAAAGAGTAAAACTGTCACTGTTTAGAGATGAAATGATACTATATACATAGAGAATCATAAAGATGCCACCACAAAACTACTAGAACTAATCAGTGAATTTGGTAAAGTAGCAGGATACAAAATTAATGCACAGAAATCTTTTGCAGTCCTATACACTAATGATGAAAAATCTGCAACTGAAATTAAGGAAACACTCCCATTTACCATCGTAACAAAAAGAATAAAAATACCTAGGGAGAAACCTACCTAAGGAGACAAAAGACTGTATGTAGAAAACTATAAGACACTGATGAAAGAAATCAGGGATGATACAAACAGATGGAGAGATATACCATGTTCTTGGAATGGAAGAATAAACATTGTGAAAATGACTATACTTCCCAAAGCAAACTACGGATTCAGTGCAATCCCTATCAAACTACCACTGGCATTTTTCACAGAACTAGAACAAAAAAATTTCACAATTTGTGTGGAAATGCAAAAGACCCCAAATAGCCAAAGCAATCTTGAGAAAGAAAAATGGAGTTGGAACAATTAGGTACCCTGACTTCAGACTATACTACAAAGCTACACTAATCAAGACAGCATGGTACTGGCAGAAAAACAGAAATATAGATCAATGCAACAGGATAGAAAGCCCAGAGATAAACCCACGCACATCTGGTCACCTTACCTTTGATAAAGGAGGCAAGAATATACAATGGAGAAAAGACAGCCTCTTCAATAAGTGGTGCTGGGAAAACTAGACAGCTACATGTAAAAGAATGAAATTAGTACACTTCCTAACACCATATACAAAAGTAAACTCAAAATGGATTAAAGACTTAAATGTAAGATCAGACACTGTAAGACTCTTAGAGGAAAACATAGGCAGAACACTCTATGACATAAATGACAGCAAGGTCCTTTTGGACCCACCTCCTAGGGAAATGGAAATAAAAACGAAAATAAACCAATGGGACCTAATGAAAATTGAAAGCTTTTGCACAGCAAAGGAAACCATAAACACAATGAAAAGACAACTCTCAGAATAGGAGAAAATATTTGCAAATGAAGCAACTGACAAAGGATTAATCTCCAAAATATACAAGCAGCTCATGCAGCTCAATATCAAAAAAGCAAACAACCCTATCCAAAAATGGGCAGAAGACCTAAATAGATATGTCTCCAAAGAAGATATACAGATTGCCAACAAACACATGAAAGAATGCTCAACATCCTTAATCATTAGAGAAATGCAAATCAAAACTACAATGAGGGGCTTCCCTGGTGGCGCAGTGGTTGAGAGTCCGCCTGCCGATGCAGGGGACACGGGTTCGTGCCCTGGTCCGAGAGGATCCCACATGCTGTGGAGCGGCTGCGCCCGTGAGCCATGGCCACTGAGCCTATGCATCCGGAGCCTGGGCTCTGCAATGGGAGAGGCCACAGCAGTGAGAGGCCCGTGTACCGCAAAAAAAAAAAAAACAACTCAAAATAGAACTACGATACGACCCAGCAATCCCACTACTGGTCATATAACCTGAGAAAACCATAATTCAAAAAGAGTCATGTACCACAATGTTCATTGCAGCACTACTTACAATAGCCAGGACATGGAAGCAACCTAAATGTCCATCAACAGATGAATGGATAAAGAAGATGTGGCTCATATATAAAATGGAATATTACTCAGCCATAAATAACAAAATTGAATTACTTGTACTGTGGGGGTGGACCTAGAGTCTGTCATGCAGAGTGAAGTAAGTCAGAAAGAAAAACAAATACCGTATGCTAACACATATATATGGAATCTAAAAAATAATGGTTCTGATGAACCTAGGGGCCGGACAGGAATAAAGACGCAGCTGTAGGGAATGGACTTGAGGACACGGGGAGGGGGAAGGTAAGCAGGGACGAAGTGAGAGAGTAGCAGTGACATATATACACTACCAAATGTAAAATAGATAGCTAGTGGGAAGCAGCTGCATCACACAGGGAGATCGGTTCAGTGTCTTGTGACCACCTAGAGGGGTGGGATAGGGATGGTGGGAGGGAGATGCAAAAGGGAGGGGATATAGGGATATATGTATACATATAGCTGATTCACTTTGTTATACAGCAGAAACTAACACAATATTGTAAAGCAATTAAACTCCAGTAAAGCTGTTAAAAAAAAAAAAAGCTATAGGCCAGAAACTTGGAGCTACATAAAGAAAGGAAGAACACTGGAGAAGGAATAATGAAGGTAAAATAAAAATTTTATTATCCTTATTCTTAATTTACCTAATAACGTCTTATTTTTCAAGGTAATAATAGTGACAATGTATTCTATAACTGAGAAGGAAAATCCTCAGTCTTCCTCTTGTGTCTCCTTTACTCTCACTCTACTACCATGCTTGCAACACTGACACCAGATGTATGTGGATTTTTCCCACACCAAGCAATTCTGCGACACCAGCTTAACTTATTTCTGACCCTATATACCTGTAGACAGCCTCAGATCTTTCAGGTTAAGGGCTCAGTCTCAAAAGACTGCATCAAATGCAAATCCAGGTTGTCACTTGTGCTACTGACTGATCAGCTGTAAATGAAAGGTTCCCACCACCCCCTCTGCAGGCTCCATTAATTTGCTAGAACAGCTCACAGAACTCAGGAAAACAGTTTATTTACTGTTTACCAATTTATTATAAAAAGATACGAACAGGATACAGATGAACATCCAGATGAAAGAGATTCATAGGACAAAGTATGTGGGAAAGGAGTGCAGAGCTTCCTTGCCCTCTCCTGGCACTCCACTCTCCCAACATCTCCATGTTCATGAACCCAGAAACTCTCCGAACCCTGTGCTTTTGGGATTTTTATGGAGGCTTCATCACATATGCATGGTCAATAATTAACTCCATTTCCAGCCCCATTCTGCTTTGGAGAATGGGGCATGGGGCTGAAAATTCCAAGCTTCTAATCATGGCTTGGTTTTCTCAGTGACCAACCCCCATCTAGGAGCCATCCAGGAGCCCACCCAGAGTCAGCTCCTTAGAACAAAAGATACTCTTATCATCTGAGAAATTCTGAGGGATTTAGGAGCTTGGTATCAGGAACCAGGGTCAAAGACCAAACATCAGAACAAAAGATGCTCTAGTGCTTTTATGACTTAGGAAGTTATAAGAGCTTTAAGAGCTGTGTGTCAGGAACGAAGGGCAGAGACCAATATATATATACATATTTTCTATTTTTCTCACCGTTTTTTAATATACATATATACATACACACACATATATATAGTCTTATATATGCTTATGCATAAGTAAAGTGAATGACAGCCATCATACAAGAGAAGAGAGGGAGAAATTAGGAATATTTTGTTATTATAAAGTCCTTTCTTGCATTACCTGTGAAGTGGTATAGTGTTATTTGAAAGTGGATTTGAATTATAAATGTATACTGCAAACTCTAGGGGACAATCACATTTAAAAGTAATTTTTAAAAAAGAAATTTAATTGATATACAAAGAAAGGAAAGAAAATGGAATCATATAAAATGTTCAATAAAACCCAAAAGGTGGAAAAAGAGTAGAAAATTAAAAAAAAACAAGGCAACAATAGAAAACACTAACAAATATAGGAGATATTAATCCAACTGTATCAATAATAACTTTGAAGGTTGTTGGTTTAAATACACCAATTAAAAGACATATTTTCAGAATGAACCTGCTCCCTAAAAAAACCAGTACCCAGTTATGTGTTGTCTACATGCAACCACTTTAAACATAAAGACACATACAGTTTAAAAGAAAAGGGATGGAGAAAGATATACCATGCTAACACTAATTGTTCAAGGGTCAACTGTAATCAAAGAAACCTGTGAACTTTCAAAGACTATATGAATATATATTGAAAAGAATGCTGGCGTCAATCTGTGGAGATTCTTTTTTTGTTATGTCTTACTAAAGCCTAAACACCAAGCAAGTAAAGTGAGGAGAGAAGCAAAACATGTCATGGGGAGCGGAGGGTACAAGTGCAGAGCAACTGGTGTGTGCCCCCCAACTACAGAGGGAGAGCCACTAACTCGGCATGAGACCATTGCTCGGTGAGGATTCCAGTAGGGTTTGGTTTGACCTTCTGATTTTTCCAGAGAAGCTGGAATTCAGATTTTTATGGGAGGTCTTTCCGTTTGTCAAGAGTTAGCAACAAATCCAAAAGTTTCAGAAAACATCATGAGTGCCAACACACTTATTGACTGAATCCAGTTTGGAGGGCAGCAGTTTTCAAATTCTACTGTATACAATAAAATGTCATTAGGTTTATAGGCAGGTACTGACATGATCTCACGTTTGTCTAAGCTGTATGAAAAATGGATGGAAAGAAGTTATACTTGAAGTGAGAGGATTAGATCAAAATTCATCTACGAGTAGTATCGCATTTTAAGTGACAGCAGAACTAAGCTGATGATAAGATACAAGGTATAGTTTGGAAGTGGAAGCCATAGGACATCATGACAAAAGGAATTGAGGGAATAGATAAGAAGAAGACAAGAATCACTCAAAATTCCTGAGATCTGATTAACTGAGGTTATGGTGATGCTGTCAACTGAAAGAGGGAAGCCAGGAGGAAAAGAAAAGTTGAGAACTTGGAAACAATATAGAGTCCCACTATTTAATATATCACATTTGAAATATAGTTATGCAGGTTGAGATATTCAATAAATAATTAGTAATATAGATTGGGATTGCAAGAGAGACATGAAACTTGAAAATATTGATATTTTACTTATTTAATTTTAATTGAGGTATAGGTAAATGAAGTAAAATAGTTCTATGTATAGAGTTTAATAGTTTTGATAAGCATATACAACTGTGTTACCAATATCCCAGTCAAGATGCAGAACATTGTCATCACCTTAGAAGGTCCAATTTGCCTTCAGAGAAAATCACCCTCCTCCCAGAGACAATACCTAGTCTGATTTCTATCTCCACAAATTAGTTTTGCTTGTTCTTGATCTTCCTGTAAATGGAATAATATAGACTTTAGAGATATGGCTTCTTTAGTCAATATGAAGTTTTTGAGATTTAACCATCTATGTTAGGTGTTCATTCTTTAAGGTATTGCTGAGTAATATTCCATCATGTGAATGTACTTCAATATGTTTATCAGTTCTCCTCCTGATGGATATTTAAGCTGTTTCCAATACTTTGCTATCATAAGTAAAACTGCAGTGAATATACTTACACAAGTTTTTTTAGGATACAAATATGTTCATTCATTTTGAGTGGATATCTAGAAATGGAATTGCTGCATCATAATATGGGAGCATGTTTGAACTTTTAAAATAGCTGCCAACATATTTTTCAAAGTGATTGTACCACATTACATTCAGAGAAACTTTGGATGAGAGGTCCAGTTGTTTTGCATCCTCTCCAACATATAGTCCTTAGTGTTAATCTTTCAAATTTTAGCCATTCTACTAGCTGTGTAGCAATAGCTCATTGTGATTTTAATTTGCATTTCTGATGACTAATGATATTGATCATCTTTTTAGGTGTTTATTGGTCATTCACATATTTTATTTTTTGAAATAGTCTATTAGCCACTGTAATTGTTTTTTTTTAATTATTATTGATTTTTAGGAATCCTTTGTTTAACATATGTATTTAGAACATTTTCTCATGGTCTGTAGACTTTTTCAGTTTCTTAATGATACATTCTGATAAGAAGATATTTTGAACTTTTATGAAGTCCAGTTAATTTTTTTCTTTTATGTTTAGGATTTTTTTTTTTTTTTTTTTGCTTTTGCTTAAAAATCACTTGCCTTTTCCATTTAGGTTTAAAAATCTATCTCAAGTTAATATTTTGTATGTTCTAATGTAGGAATCAAGGCTAATGCTTTTTTATATGATTATCCAGTTGATTCAGCATCATTTCTTAAAAAGATTGCCCACTGAATTGCATTGGTGCTTTTGTCAAAAATTATTTGACCTTGTACAGGTGACTCTATTTATGTACTCTCTATTCTGGTCCACTGATCTATTTGTCTATCCTCATATCAATATCACACTATCTTAATTAATGTAGTTTTGAAAATATAGATTTGGTCATTGATGTATAGACAAGCTAATGCATCTACATTCTTCATATGTGTCCAAAGCAAACCACAAGGAAAGGTAAAACTGCAAAAAGAAATGATACTGAAGCTCATCAAACTTTACAGAGCATGAAGAGGAAAAATTACCAAAGGAATATAAAGGGTGTTAAGAAAGACAGGATGAAAACACAAAGAAAGTATGAACATGGAAATTAAGCAATGAATGGTTTTTAAGAAGCAAAGGTTTCCAGAAGGCTCTGATGCTGCAGAAAGCCATACAGATGGTTTAAAAAAAAATTTAAGGTCATTTGGAAAATTATAAGAAATCCTGATTACCTAAGTAAGGGCAGTTTCAGGAGCGGTGATGGCATATATTTATTCAATGAATACTTATTGATTGCCTAGGCATATTGCAAAGTGCTATGAACAAGATATACTGTCAGCCTTTCTGAAATTTATGGTCCTGCAAACCCAAGAAGTTATATTCCTGTGAAGCAAAAAAAAGAATGGATGATGGGGAAAATAAAATTTAAGGCACAAAAATTCTTTATAGGGTGACAATAAAAGAAAGAAGTTAACATTTGGTGGCTTTATGTGAAGACATGTTGAGAAAAGGATATTGTTTGTTTTGAAACTGAGCAGAACCCTGAGGGGGCCTTCCCAGGGATTGATCCTCCCCCTCCTTGTTCCTTGCCTCTTGTTTGTAAAAAAGCTTTAGTATCCTAGGCCTTCCCGGAGTTCCAAAGAAAAAATTTAATCAGAGAAATGAAAAAAAATGCAGAAACAAAGGAAAACAGTCAGGCAACACAAAATAATAATACTTTAGCCATAAAACAAAGTCAAGAACCTTTAGTTCCTCCCAAAGGGCTATAGATAAAATCCTGAGCCATATCCTTGAGTTGTTTTACAAATACTAAAACCACCATCAGGTAAAACAAATTAAGTACATGCTGACCACCAGCATGTAGACCTCAGATAGGTTGGAACCAGAAGATTGATGATTGAGATTCCTGAAACTTCACCGTTACCTCACCATCAACGAATCAGAGAATTGAGCACAAGCTGATCGTGCACCCTGCCACCCTCTCCCTCACACTGTCAAGCTATCCTGGAATTTGGGTCTTTTGAGCATGAGGCTGCCTGTTTTCCTTGCTTGGCCCTGTAATAAACATTGTACTTTCCTTCACCACAAAAATAAACCGGCTTTACTGCATGTTGGGGAAACAGACCCAAGTTTGCTTTGGTATAGTTTTAGTTTCAAGTCAGGGAATGTTTCCGTAAGGTTTTAGGCAAAGTGGAGGGTAAAAGTATAGTGAAATTGAAAAATATTCTGGGGAAACTGTAGTAATGATGGATTAAGGCACATAAAGAAAACAAGATGGGACTCCCTCAAAAAAAGCAAAAGTAAAGATTAAGTTTTAGAAAGAAACAAGGGTATTTATTTCTCAAAAACTGATGGAAAGTAGGGAGGGAAGCGTAGGAACAGAAGTAAAATTGAGAGGACTATGTAATGTCATTCATGAGCTCTCGGTTCTTGGAGGGGGATTCACTGAAAGATGGAACTAAAGCAAGAGACCTAAAGTGAGTGATGAAGAGCTGCAGGAGCTGTTAGGGGAAGTAATAGAAGGCAGTGATCAAGATAACTAAAAGGAATAATAAAAGCACTAAAGATTCTCCACAACTTAGAGATTGTGGATTAAAGATACAATCTTAATGTACAGATCCATAATTTTCTCCAGACTCCTTTACTGCCAGGGGAAAGGAGTGGGAGATATGGGGGAAAACAAAACAAAACAAAAACAAAACAAACAAACAAACAAAAAACGCTTGGTTTAACTTGGGTTAGCTTTGATGGGCCTGTATAGTACAAAAGGAAGAGCTGGAGAATTTTACTCTTTTGGGAATTTTGTTTGAAGGGATTACCAATAAGTTTCAATACAGAAGACAAGAAAATTAGGATGACCAATCGAGTGAAGACAGCAATAACTAAGAGACCTGAGGTTAGAAAAATGGGGGAGTGGGGGAGGCATAAGGGCGGTGTGCTGGAGGCTGCTGTTTCCTCCTGATTGAGAGAATTTCTTCCCAACTTTGTATTCAAGGAAATCACAGTGGTAACTTGAAATCAGCCACAGTGGAAGTATTTACACCAAGATAATCAGCAACTTCTACAAATCAGTCCTTCTCTTTTCTTTTTTTTCTGAGATCTAGTTGTTAAACATCTACCAGCACACCACTGCTGGGATCAGATTGCATGACTTCCAATTTTCTTTTTTCCATGGGTGATAACAAGCATTAGGATGCTGTTTTGGGGAACGGAGTTAAGTTTACTATCAAGTAGCTATATGCTTGTATTAATAAAAATCTATTAATAGCAACACTAAAGTCATCTAAGATGAGATCAGGAGAGGAGGGTGTTGAATTGGGAGTAAAAAGAGTCATGAATATGGAGGAAAGAACATGATGTCCTTGAATAACACTGAAGACAATGGAGAGAAGATAGTGGACTTGGAAAATGTGAAGTTAATAAAAAGAGGTTGGGAACAGTTGTCAGTGAAACAATTTGAATGTCCTAGTAACAATTTAGAAGTATTAACTGACTAGAATAATTGACAGTGCCTAGCACATAGTAGGTTTTTGATAAATGTTTTGTTGTTTTTATTTAAATCCTGCACTAAGTTTTTTTGCCAGAAATTTAAACAGCTGAGAGAAGGGAATGTAACTTGGAATCCAAGAGAATTCACTCTGCTCAGACAAGATTTCTTTCTCACTTTAGTTGTAAACACTTTTATTGTTAGTTGTAAAATCTTCCCAACACTTGAAGTAACTTCCTAAGATAGCACCCCCCAAAAAAATTCTCAATTCTCATGCTCACTTCTGTTTTCAGAAATTACTTGATACTTGATAATTGGTACATTCTGCTTAATATTGAAAATATTTTAATAATATTTAGGGATTATCATGTTGTCTGCCCATAGGCCTAGTAGTTAAATGCAAAGTAATTATTATCTGATAAACTAAAAAGATATTTAAAACTCTAAACTTTAGAGCCACAAGATTCTCTCTCTTTCGGTTATATTACTTTTTTGGGAAAAAAAAAGTCTCCTCCAATCTTCTGTCTCACATTAAAATATAATTTATTGAATAATGGGAGAGAATGATTCAGAAATTACCCACATACTGGATTTGCTTGTGGAAAGAGAAAGAGACACACTCATTTCCCCAAATACATGATTAGAATCTTAATAAAAACAATGGGGGGCTTCCCTGGTGGCTCAGTGGTTGAGAGTTCGCCTGCCGATGCAGGGGACACGGGTTCGTGCCCCGGTCCGGGAGGATCCCACACGCCGCGGAGCGGCTGGGCCTGTGAGCCATGGCCGCTGAGCCTGCGCGTCTGGAGCCTGTGCTCCGCAACGGGAGAGGCCACAACAGTGAGAGGCCCGCGTACCGCAAAAAAAAAAAAAAAAAAACAAAAACGATGGGAAAACAATAAATAAATAAAATCCAACACATCTTAAACATAAAATAGCTAGAGTTCACACACATCCCCACATGAATATACTTCCTGGAAAACAGTTGAAACACCTGGAAAATTGGCTTGAAAAGGGCATGTAGGAAATGGTATTTGGAATTTGATCTCAAGAAACTTCAAGAAAATGCACCTGGGAAGGCTTTGTACACTTTTAACTATCTTGTGAAACTCACATAAGTAAGACATTCAGTGAAGTACCTAATATAATTATCCAATGTCCACTTGGACTTCTTACTGTCTTTCTGAAGGCCTCAGTCCCTTGAACCAAATGTTCTTAATCATCTTTTCAACATACCAAGTACAAACATATGTGTATCATTAGAATAAAACTGTACTTGTTCAGAACACATTTCAAAATACTGAAAGAACACCCCCACAAAATAAATCCCTAAATTTTAACTCACATTTAATAAAAGAATGTGCTTTTACACTCTCTCCCCCATATACTTCTCTTTTCTCTCTTCACTTCAGGGACTATGAATTCTTAAGCATGGAGGGTCAAGAAACCTCCCATCTTCTGTTCCTGAGCCAAGCTTATACTCAGGACCAAAAGCAATGAATTGTTTCAGCCAGAAAATGTTCAATGGCTCCCAGCTCTGAACTTCATTAGTAGACTTAGAGTGGCCCAGAAATTTCCCAGCAAGACTTAATGACTGCTTAAACAGCTTTAAAACTTGTTAACAGTGGGGCAAGCTGGGGGCAGGGAGTAGGGAGGAAAGAAAAAAAAAAAATACAAAGGCCTTGAATTTTTGCCAGTCCTTATACCCAGCTATCACGCCTCTTCCACCCTACTGTTCACCGATCAAGAACCCTAGCTTTTGAAGCTTAGCCTGAAGTTAAGAAGTCTCTTTTTCCTTCAGCATCATAGGTGGCAGATTTCAATTCAGAGATGTAGGAGAATTCACCTGACATCAGCTTGCAAATACAGTTGGGTGTTACCCACCTTGACGGCACAAAAAAGGTGTATTGAGTTTCCCAGGGACCCTGGGTCTGCAGAATATATTAAAATTAATATGGAACCTGAAGTCTAAAAGTCCAGTATATCTGCCCCTCACTATTTATGGAACCATGGAAAAGTCACTTCAACATTGTGCCTTACCCAAGTGGTATGGATTTGCACAATTAAAATAACTCTTGATGTTGACTATTGCTATGTCCTGATACATAAATCTGGATTTATTTATGTACAGTAAAGTGAGCATACATTTGTGTTCCACTACTCTGGATGCTCTTTCTTCTAGTTTTCTTTCTATAAACCAGTCTTCTAGATGATACAGTCTAAGACTCACTACTTATAATGCCCCGAATTAACTCTTACACTATGCATAATAACCTGACAATTCTTTCATGGCGGTCATTAACACAAGGGATGATTTGATCAATAGGGCATTATAAATGTTTTTCTTTTCACAGAGATTTTAAATTCAGAATAAAAAACAACATCAATATTATCAGGCATAAATATTACTTGTTATACCACAGATCCATAATCTGGAAACAGGCAAGGAAGTTCAGTTCTATCATAAGATACAGTACAGAATTACCCAGGTGTCTTAAACTGGGGACATATCTTTGTCTCAAGCATCCATATAATTAAATTAAGTACAGTACATTTGAATCCACAATTTTTAGAGATTTATATTTACAAAGCAGCTTATGTGTTAATGTGAAACCATCTCACTTTCTCTCTTACTCTTGAATGACTTATTCCTTTATTTAACAAATTTAGTAAGCTACAACATGTCGGGCATTATTCTATGTACTGGAATTCTGTGATGAAGATGGGAAAATTTTTGCTCTCATGACCTAAATTTTCCTTAATCTGGAGAGTTGTCCTTGAGTTCCCCAAGTACAGCTACTGACCACTTATTCTGAACAATTCTAGCACTTTGTATATATCTCTTATTAGTTATTTTCATAATGCACAGTCCATGAACCCCACTGCTAAACAGACTTGTCACATGACAGGTACACAATACCTATTTATGAAATGAAGAATGAATGACTGAGTGAATCAAAGCTACTAAGCGTTCAGGATTATCATGTCCCTATTTAGAGTTTTATTCTAAATGTTACAAAGTTAAGAATATATTTAAATAAATTCCTAAATATCTACTACTATTTTTCTTTCTTTTCTTTTTTTTTTTTAACATCTTTATTGGGGTATAATTGCTTTACAATGGTGTGTTAGTTTTCTACTACTATTTAGTTAAGCACCAGGGATGTAGCACTGGAAAAGATTAGTACAGTCTCTGTCTTCACAGAACAAGTAGTTTAGTACACCCAACAGAGAAGTAATATGTCAATGGAAATACAGTGCTATAAAAGGTGATGAATTAGGAGGGCACTGAATCCAGAATTTGATAATCAGGAAAGACTTCCTGGAGGAAGCCTTGTCTAAGCTGACATCTGAAGGATCAGTAGGAGTTGGCAAAGGAGTGAGAGGAGAAGGGGAAAAAAAAAAATGGGGCAAAGGCTTGGAGGTATACCTGTCTTGACCAAAGAATTCAAAATGGTTCAGGGTAGCTGGAGGTATTCAGTAGTAGACAGTGATAAGGGATGGAGGTATGAAGACCTCTGCAAGAAGAAGACAGATGAACACACAAGGATAGCAGCATAAAGAGACAAAAAGGAATGGGAATGTGGACCAAACACACCAGCTCTAATAGGTTTTTCCAGATGTATTTATTTCAGCTACGATTTGTAGGATTTTCTGTTACTTGTGATGAGACAATTTCCAAATTCATACACAAATGGTATTTAAACATGGAGGAATTGTTTAATTAGAAACATGAAATAACTGACTGAAAATCCCATTTATGTCTGTCTTGCCTGAATGTATTTTCTTGGGGTTTTCCAGATAAAGTGCTCATAAATTCTTAGAATCTCAGGATTTGATGGGACTTTAATGATCATTTAATACAACTGTAGCCTTAACCTAGGATATGATGATATATTTTGAAGCAAATTTTGTAATACCCTGGGTGCATTAATTTTAAAGGAGTGAAAGGGGTTTGTTATTGTTTTTGTTTTGTTTTTTGATCCTCAGTCATTTATTTGAATTACTTAAATCATTAGTAAGATTTTCTTCCAAATTATAAATAAATATCCAAATATCTAGTCATATGTCTCGTGAGAAGAGAAACATACATGCTATTAATTACTATATTGACTCAAATAAACCTTACAATCTCTCAAAGAAGGAAAATACAAGTAAGTTTTTCAGTATATCCAGTAACATAATTTCTTTCCTTCTTAACAAACAAAACCAAAAAATGCTAGAATTTTTATGAGGGCATATAATTTCTGTTAACATCTTGGAAAGCAATAATTCAAAATATACTACATCACCCATAGCACTTCAACTACTTTTACTAAATCTTTATATATTCCAACCATAAGTGAATTGATTATGTATTGGGGGCGGGCTGTAGGAATCAAAAGTGATCATCTAATAGACAACAGGAAAAACATGTATATTGTTAAGGGTCTGCAATTTTTTAAAAATCTCGAATTCCTGAGTTAATAATTATTTCAGTTACACAGAAACAAAGAAAAAGTATCACAAGATGAGCAACATTCCATTATTTTTTAAAAACTTTAGCAAAGGTCAATTGAAATTATAATCCATCTGATGTCGAAATGAGCCATTTGTAGTCTGGATTCAACATGTAAGTTTTGATTGAGTGTACTTTATGTTTGATATGAATTTAGAAACTCTATTCCCCCAGGCTATTCTGTCTGCTTATAATAGCTTTCATTTAGGCAAAGAATGACTTTTTAAAAAGGAGTAATTGATGGTAGAAATTAACATCTAAGTATTTTCTTTCCCCCTTTACTCAAAGGAAGAAAATAATGATTAGTTGTTTGGGTTAAAGAGCACTAAAGGAAGAGTGTGACAAATTTAGGGCCTTAGACATTAAGTAAAAAGCCTGCAAGTTGTGCATGCTTTACTCATCCAACCTTCACCTTAGGTAACTGAAGGGCAAAGATAAAACCAAATCAGAATTTTGTATTGTTTGGGGTAAATTTCAATAATTTGAAATTTCAATTGAATTCAGAACCAACTCTTTTCATTTCTCAGGGATGAGAAATGTCTGAGTTCAAGGGCTCTCAACAAGTACAACAGGATAATTTTGAATATATTTTTGAAATTTCTTCATTTAGTTTGTTGTCTGACATGAATACTAATAGTATAGCATCTGACTATTTAATTTCTTATTAAAGAAGTATCATGGCTTCCCTGGTGGTGCAGTGGTTAAGAATCCGCCTGCCAGTGCAGGGGACACAGATTCGAGACCTGGTCCGGGAAGGTCCCACATGCCACAGAGCAACTAAGCCCATGCGCCATAACTACTGAAGCCCACACACCTAGAGCCTGAGCTCCGCAGCAAGAGAAGCCACTGCAAGGAGAAGCCCGCACACCGCAACGAAGACCCAATGCAGCCAAAAATAAATAAATAAATAAATTTATTTTTAAAAAAGTTTCAGAGATTGTTGAATTACTAAATCACTCATGCATTTGTTAATTTTTTTTTGCTCAACAATCAAACTGAGTACCTACTATGCGCACGCACAGCACAGAGCACTGAGAAAACAAAAACACACACCCCTTAGTTCCTGCTCTCAACACAAGACTGACAAATACTAAACAGAGACTGTTGCAAGGTAAGTGTCAATGCTGTTTTTTGTAGAATCAGGCAAAACGGAAGCTATTTTAGAACTTCTCTATTCAAATTAACATTACATAGCAAAAACATGCTTAATTGTAAGAATCTTGTATCTTCTTGCTATATGACACACAGAATCAAATTTTCCCAAATCCCTTCATAAGACATTATAAACCCCTCCAAACTCCTCAGTGTGAAGTTAAGTCATTCTACTCCACAATAAGTAAAACAGGGAAAAGGCCAATAAAGAGGAGAGGGTGTGGGAGATTGGTTTTTATTAGTTTGTGATGTGATGTATCTGAATGGTCACTGGACCAAGGAGTTCTGCCTAACCCTCTCTGCAACTGGGATAGAGGAAAGACTAGTGGAAAAGGGGAACAGAGCCAAAAACTCTTTCAGCATTTTTTTAAAAATAAATCTACTTATTTATTTTTGGCTGCATTGGGTCTTTGTTGCTGCTCTCGTGGGCTTTCTCTATTTGCATGGAGCGGGGGCTACTCTTCGATACGGTGCAAAGGCTTCTCCTTGTGGTGGCTTCTCTTGTTGCAGAGCACAGGCTCTAGGTGCTTGGGCTACAGTAGTTGTGGCTCGTGGGCCCTAGAGTGCAGGCTCAGTAGTTGTGGTGCACGGGCTTAGTTGCTCCGAGGCATGTGGGATCTTCCCAGACCAGGGCTTGAACCTGTGTCCCCTGTGCTGGCAGGTAGGTAGTTAACCACTGTGCCACCAGGTAAGTCTTTTTTTAAGCATTTTTATGAGAGTTTGTTGGAGCTCTTCATTATTCCCCACTCTACACACACACACACACACACACACACACACACACACACACACACACACAAATAATAGTATCGTAGTATCCTGTTACTGTTGACACCATATTTTTTCTTTCATTTAAAATATATAGAAATAGTGTTAACATGTGAATTCTTTATATATTTTGAACTCTCATTTACATGTATTTTTATTTAAATGGTAATAATGCATTGTGTTTTATGATTAAACATCAAAGCCTAGCATATTGTATTCTAATAATTAAGTTTAATCCACGGAGAAGGATCAAGAATAGTTTAGTTCTGGAAGTCATTTTACCAGAAAAAAAATATTCACAAGGGCAAAACACAAATGCCCAATTACTCTGGGAGCCTAGGGGAAGGGCACCTAAACCCACCTTGGAGCTTCAGGGAAGGCTTTTTTATAGACATCACTGCAGGAAATAAATCTTCAAAGAGCCACAGTATTCAGTTAGGCATTGTGGTGATAGGATGACTGTGATGGGAGTGGGAGGGAGGGACGAGGGCATTCCAGGCGGATTGACAGAATGAGAAAAGCCATATGCATGAGAAAAAACCAATAGTGTGGGTAACTTTCATTTCCTGTAGATGTGAGAGCAGCACATGAGAAGCTGGAAAAGGAGGCTGGATGCTCCAACAGAGATATGACACTTTATCCCAGAGAGGCCACGCAGAGCCACTGTCAGGCTTTTTTGTTTCAGAGCTTTTTCTAGCAGCTGGGAGGCAGGTGGCTTCGGGGGTCAGGTCAGCTGGCAGAGAGCCCGGCTGGGTGGCTGGGAACACTGGCTATTTGGGGAATGATGAGAAACTCTACGAGGATAGTGATAATATGAAAAAGAGGGTTTGAGGTTGAAAAGTGTTTAGAAATAAAATGGGCAGAGTTTCGAATGGGTGATTGGATTGGGGGTGGGGGGCGCTGAGGAAGAAGGAAGCAACAAGGAAAATGCCTGGATCTACAGCATGAGGAACTGGGTGAGGAACGACGCTGCCTAGAAGAGAATACAGAACGTATGCAAAGCAAGTTTGAGGGAGAACAAAGCCCACTTAGGGACTTGAACTCTCAATTTCTCACAGTTTGCTGGAGCTAATGAGTTCCATCCAAGAGAAAGATATATTCCAAAGGTAAAGTTATGCATAAACTTTCTCACCTGACATTGAAAGGTGATGCCTATTTTGCTGAGACTTCAATCCAGGTTCATCACTTCACTTAGGTGTTTGAAAATATAAATTGAAGTCTAGGAAAAGAATAATAAATGAAAAGAGGATACTTAAAATTGAGTATAAAAATGGCCAAATAAGTATTTCACATCTTAGTCAATTTCTCAAAAGTTTGACCTATATAGGATGCTTCCCATACAGAGGATGAACACACTTTTTCACTAATAACAACAAATTTTACATAGTTTTTGCTACGGGCTGAGCTCTAAGTGAAGACTCATTTCATACTCACACAACCCTCTGCTGTGTGACTATGAAACATATTATGCATGTGTTATAAAGGGGGAAACGGAGGCCTGGAGGCAGACACTAGAAGTGGCAGGGCAGGGATTCAATCCTGGAGAATCGGACTCCCCACTACCACATGAGGAGGCCTTTCTCACAATGTGAAAAGGTCTTAATCTGGATGTTCACCTTGTTCTAACATCATCTTAAACAGAATCCAATTACGGTTGCAAAAATGATGTAGTACTATTGGATTATCTTCTACTTTAAAAATTGTAGGACTTGAGATGCTGATGGCCCAGGAGCTTCAGTCAAGGAGTCAGGCTGTGGTCCCTCACCAGGTGAGGTACTCGGTCCCCTCACAGCCCCTCACTGAGCCTGAAGTCCTAGACCCCTGGGCTTATACAGAATTAGCTTTCTCCAGCCAAAGAGATTGAGTCCCACCTCACCACCTGGGATTTCCTGGCTACACAAACTGCTTACAATTCCTGTTTGTTCCTGGGTCACAAAGACTTCTCATTTGTCTTGAATATTTTCATTCATTTATTTAATTATTAGTACTTAAATATTTTATCTATCAATCCAGTAGGTTTGAAACTGAAAGGAATTATTATGCATGGGCTTATTCTGCCTTTGAAAGAAGTATCTAACACTTTTATAACCAAAGTAATACATACTCACACATTTAAATAAATCCTAAATTAAATAGCTTTAAATGTAGTACATTTTAACATATATAATCTTCATATTTCAGAGGGTTAACACTTAATAAATTCATCACAGTGGGTCAGGAAACATATTTAAGAAACCAACAAAGAAATCACAGAAGTTCTTTGAGAATCTAAGAAATTGTTCTAGTCATTGGGGCTCTAGAGATGTATAAAAGATCTAACTCTATTTTAAGGGTAGTACAGGGATGTTCTTTACAGGAATTCACAGATAAGAAGGCAAGGAAGGGTTTCTGAACATATTTTTTTTAATTTAATTTAATTTTTAAAAAAGTATTTATTTATTTATTTGGTTGCACCAGGTCTCAGTTGTGGCAGGTAGACTCCTTAGTTGCCGCCGGCAGCCTCCTTAGTTGCAGCTAGCGGATTCAGGGATCGAACCCAGGCCCCCTGAGCTGGGTGTGTGGAGTCTTAACCACTGTGCCACCAGGAAAGTCCCTGAACATATTTATTTGTACATATTTTTGTTCTTCTCAATACAGACTTAATGTATCACTATCTTTCTTATGTGTGTGTGTGTATATATATATATATATATATATATGTGTGTGTGTATATATTTGGAGACTTTTAGAAATAATAAAAACTAATATTTATTGAGTAACTACTATATGACTAGCACTTTTCAAGTACTTTATATGTTTTAATTTCCTTAATCCTCAAAAAACTGTATAAAGAAGTATTACTTCCATTTCACAGATGCCAATATAGACAGCTAAGTAGTTTATATAAGGCCACACAGCTGGTAAATAATGGAACAATTTCAAAATTTAACTGATATCTTATTTCTTATAGTGCATTTTCATTACTTTAAAAACATAAAGCTATTTTTTTCAAAAAGATAATAAAGTACAATTAAAACTGTGACCAGCATAACTTATTTGAATAAAGACCGTGACATGCTACAAGTATGACAAGATGTCTTATTGCTGGAGAAGTTAATATGCTGGAGAAGTTTTATGAGAAACTTTTCTGCTGGAAATACAGTGATTTAATTTTTTTCAATAAAGAATGAAAACATATGGCCTGAATTTAGCATAGAACATTGAAACAGAAACTGTTCTAATTTTTTTTTGAGATGTGTATTCATTACAACTTAAAGCTACAAAATTATGAAGCACACAACATTTTTACAGTTCTAGGGTGTTTCATCATATTTGTATTTTGGAGAAATAAAAATCTTATTGCTCTTTTCTTTTTCCCATAAATTGCCCAATGATGTTTAACTTATTTATCATGCTCAAGTATTTTAAAGGTACTCATGATGGATTTATTTCTGCCCTCCACAGCACACAGGAGACAAATTCAATATTGTGGTACAGGATAGTGTAGTATTAAACAGAAAGAATGGCAAGGGTATCTTTTTACTTCTAACTTAAATTAAGTAACTCATGATATCCATTGCTTTTATTAATATCCACAGAATAAAGATATCTGTTTTATTATACATAAAAGAAGAAAAAATGGCACAACCATTTTGGAAAACAGCTTCAGTTTCATACAAAGTTAAACAGATGCCTACTATTCACTCAACCAAGAGAAACGGAAATATATGTCTGTAGAGAATCTGTGCATGATGATCATAGAAGCTTTATTTGTAATAACTCGAAACTGAAAAAAAAAAGTCCCATCAACAGATGAATGGATAAACATATTGTGGTATATCCAAACCTTGAAATACTACTCAGCAATAAAAATGAATGAACTAGATACATTCAACAATGTAAATGAATCTCAAAATAATTATTCTGAAAGAAGGAAGTCAGCTACCTGCAAAAAACCTATTCATACTGTATGAATCCATACAGAAAATGTAAACTAATTTATGGTGACAGAAAATAGAATAGTGGTCACAGAGCGGGGGTGGGGGGTTGGGGGTGGGGGGCAGAGCAGGGAAGGGAGGGAGGGAGACAAGGAAACTTAAGGGAAATATGTTCACAATCTTGTCATGGTGATGCTTTCCTGTGTATGTGTGTGTGTGTGAAAACTTATTAAATTATACAATTTAAGTTTACACAGTATATTTATGGCAATTATTCCTTAATCAAGCTTTAAACTTTTTTAAAAATAAATTCAGCATAAAAAGAATGACTGTCAAGGCAGTAATTTAAAATCTTTTTTAATAGGTTTAACTGTGTATCATCAGTATGGAAAGCTATTCACTTGTTATTTTAGAATAGCTACTAGAGTATAACTGTACTGCGTTTACATTTTTTTCCTGCAATGTACTTAAAGGATAGTAATTGCTTGATGAAGGTAATCTAAATAATCTTTTTAAATGGGTTTCTTTTATCTGCCCTACGACTAATACATTTTAGAGTATATTCTTGTTATAATATTCTTGTAAACTCCTTTTAAAGTGGACATTTGATGCCCACTAATAAGAGAAAATTGCATTTCAATAAATCTTCCCCATAGCTAACTTTCTTTGCTATAATATTATCCAATTATTGATCATTCTTTTCCAGAAAATCAGTTTAAATTACCCTTAATTTCCAGAAATGGGCACTTACATTCTTTTAAGTACTTGTTCAGAAAGAAAAATGGATTAACCCATCCTCAGATTACCCATTTCCTAATTGTAGTAGCCAAAGGATTGTCCAATATATCAACCTAAAGATGATCCCTAACAACATTGTGATTCAATATCCAGAAAACACTTATCCCCAGACTGCTTGAGGACACTTACCCTAAATCTTAGAAACCATGGGCTCCACCTAGTGGCATTTCTCCCAGTTGCTATTCTGGTTTTAAATCTAGCATTTAGCTTTTTGTTCATGACATTATTGTTCTATTAAATTGTTAAAAATAATAAAATGACACTCTTTTATTTAATGTAATACTATTTAATAGGGTTGTGGTTTTCATCACTTTTCTAATTATAAATATAGTACTTAATATCATGCTTTGATTTGATTTATGCTAAATGGAAAGAAGAAAATGGGAATTTTTTTAATGGTAAGGAAGTGGAGAGATGTATATGATAGCATTTTCTAAAAAGTGAGTCCGTTAACCAGTCTGTATAATCTCTAATATTATGTTGAAGGAGATGAATCTAACGATTCCATAACATAAATTATACAAAGCAATGAGCTCATGATCCTGGTTTTCAGTTATCTACAGCATTTTATTGATATTTGCAAATGGTTGTTCTTTGCAACCATTAGATGGTGAGACATCTAATTTCTTCACCAGAGTATCTTATTTTTTATTTGAAAAGTTATAATTACACGTGATTCACATTAAGATTAAACAGGCACTTGTTACATGCCAATTAGGAATTCTGAAATGATCACACATTTTGCTCACCAGACAAAAAGATACTTAGGGATTCATATTGAGCAGCCTATAGAAATCACATTCCACTGCCACTAGGTGAGTGGCATGAGGAAAATGTGAGTTATCTGACATGTTAGGGAGCACTTCTAAATACTTTACAAAACTTCTAAGAAGGATATCCTGATTTAGGAGCCAGACACTCATCCTCAATTCCTTTTATCTGTACTTTAAATTGTTTCACTTCCCTCTCTGATATCCCCTCCATTCATTCACCAACCCACTTACCCATGCACAAGGACATACATACACACAGACACACACACGGTTTTCCTAGCTTTCCTAATCGCGACTGGAACATACTCAGGCTTTTAACTCACACTAAAGGGAGGGATTGATGGAAAGAACATTCTAGGGCAACCAAGGGTGGAGGCCAGGGGTTGGTGGAGTATATCACTCCTGATGGGGGCATTCCTCAGCCCTTCCAGAACTGGGTTGAAGTCCACAACCTACTAGGGCTTCCAGGAGCCATCCAGCTCTTGACACGTGGCTCTGAGTAGGCAAAAGGGGCAGCAATCCACCCTCCCAAAGCCCTGGGGAGCCTGCTGCTGCCGGAGTTGCACAGCGCATGCTCACTGGCCCACCGGAGTAGAGTGATGATGCTACAACCACATCAGAGAAAGCCTGGATAATGACAGGGTGATGATAGGGAGGGGAATACTGTTTTTCCATATCTCCTGTATAGGTGTAGTCCCTGGCATATCACGGATGAACAGTGAAGACTGCAGTTAAAAATACATTAAAGACTCAGCCCCTAGCCCCTGCTCTACCACTGAGCTCTATGTAACACTGTGCCCTTCTCATTTTGAGCTACCACATAAAAATTAACATTTACATATAGATATAGATATAGATATAGATATAGATATAGATATCCCCTGAACTAGCCTGTGTGTATTAAAAAAATACATGAAACCACTGATCACGGATAGCTTAGGAGGGGCATGCCTTTCTCAGAATCAATTCAGGAGTACTCTGTCCTTACAGAGGTGAGGGCCTTCCCTATACCTTTTAGGAAGACCTCTGAGGTTTCACACTGTTCCATCACAAAACTTTGGAATACATTCATGATCTAGAAAGGGGAGGACAGTACCTACTTTCTTCCCTTCCTCCCTCCCTCTTTTGTTCAGGACTACAACTAGGAAATCAGATGTAAACAATTCCTACATGAACTAAAACCAGAATTCTCAATATGGAACATTTGTGTGATGAAGATGTTAGGAGTCACATATAAAATGTAATCACATGCACATGTTTGGTGGGACACGCAGGAGCCATGTGGCTCCTATGGTTAGTGGTGATTTCAAATGAGAGTCTAGAAGCACAGGGCTTTGCATATGGTTGCCATAGAGACAAACAAGCAATTTATGGAATCTCAAACCTAGAGGATTAATTTTAATAACTTCCATCAAGAAGCAATATAGCATCGCAGTTGATAGCGCAGGCTCTGGTGCCAGGTTGCCGGGGTGCAAATTCCCACTCCATAACAGATGACGTGTGTGCGCTTGGGCAAGGTAATTAATTTCCCCCTACCTTAATGTTATCATCTATCAAACAAATATAGTAATGGTACAAATTGGGTGGGTTATTACATGATTTAAGTGAATTCAGATACTACATATATATATATACACATATATATATACACATATATATATTCAAACACACATACACATAAAACAGCATCATACACAAGTAAGTGCACAATTCATAGTATTCATTAGTCTATGTCATTATTAAGACTTGTAACGTTTCGTTACCTGCTCCGCAGAAGACATTCCTATGTCTGAATGAGACTTTTCTTTGGAGAGCCTGGTCTGACCTCTCTGTGTGCATCATCATTATTTTCTCGGCATATAAATGAAGACTGCTTCTTTGCCCCCTCTCCAACTTTTTGGCTCAAACCATTACTAATATATATTATTCTCTCCCTTCTAGGGAGACTCTTAATTGCAGAGGACGAGATGCTTTAAGCTCTTTTGGTTGTGAGATACCTCACAGAATGGAAGCTTACTGTAAGAATATGTGTGGAGGGCTTCCCTGGTGGGTGGCACAGTGTTTAAGAGTCCACCTGCGGATGCACGGGACACGGGTTCGTGCTCTGGTCCGGGAAGATACCACATGCCGCGGAGCGGCTGGGCCCGTGAGCCATGGCCGCTGAGCCTGCGTGTCCGGAGCCTGTGCTCCTCAACGGTTGAGGCCACAACAGTGAGAGGACCGCGTACCGCAAAAAAAAAAGAATATGTGTGGAACTTCACCCTTCCATCAGCAGGAGTTTTAGTAGCCTGCCATTGGCGTGACGCTCTTGACTCTTGGCCTTTGCTTCTATTTAAGTGTCTCCTCTGCCTTTTTCTAACAGCTGGTTGATTTCTTCCAGGTTTCTCATGCCAATTCAGGAAGCTCCAGCTCTGTTCATTAGCGTTACTTGTAGGACAAGTTCAGCAATGCAAAACCTCCTCTGGCCAGTCTCCAGATTGGCCGTGACTGCTCAAAGGCCAGCTCCCATGCAGGCAGGCTTTCTCAAACTTTACCGTGACTTACGTCATCATCACCCGGGGGCTTATGAAAGCACAGATTGCTGGGCCCCGCCCACAGTTTCCAATCTGTAAATCTGTGGGTGGGGCCTGAGTATTTGCAGTTCTAAAAGGCCCCCAGGTGATGTTGATGCTGTTGCTCCAGGGACTCACTTTAGAACACCTGTGAGAGAGCTGTGATCACCTTTTTCTCAAGAAATAATTTGGGCCACGTCCCACCGCAGTGGATATAAAAGAAGCAGTTTCCTTGGAAGTAGAAGTCAGGATTATAAAGCGTCAAGCAAATTAAACCTCAATAAAGCTGATTAAACATTAAAAGCTAGGTTACAGCGGGAATTCCAGCCAGACATCCACTGAGAATTGCCCTCAATCACAATCATGATCTCCTTCAATGCATTCCCTGGTCTCTGAACCAAGGTTAGTTAACCTACAATTTTCTGATTTTTTTTTTTTTTTCTGGAAAATGGCTCCATTTCCTCTATACTCTGCAGTGGTCTTTATCTATTAGCTTTCTCTCAAGCATATCTAGACAGCTCTCTTTCAGTACTCCAGAGTGCTGTATATTTACCTTGAAAACATACAAACACAGATAGGAAAGTAATTTCCTATTAATCATTTGTCAATAAATACTGGAGAAAAAGGCTCAAAAATAATTTTAAATATAAATAGTGTTATGTAGAGTTTACTATGTCCAGAGTGAAGTTATTTTTACTTTATGGCCCACTAGTTTTGTCACCCATGAGCTTCATCAGAGTTAGTTTTATCGTGCAATAACTTATAAAAGTTTTAAGTAGTAGAAGCCATTTTCCTAGGTAATAATTTTAAGCAAACACAGTAAGAGCAACAACTAAAAGCAGAATTGCTCTGCTTGAAATGAACACAGGGAACCAACATCTAGTCAGGCAGCTTTCCTTCTCAACACTCTCCCCATAGGGTGGCTGCCAAGGTGTCTCCCCTTGTCCTGGGCTCTGAGGAACCCAATTTGGAAACCTCTGGTAGAGTAGAAACGGCATGAATGAAAGTGAATAGTCTTGTGTTTCCACCCATCACTTAGTGTGAATCTCAGCAAACGTCCCTTCTGAGAGTCAGTTTCCTTATCTAAAAATGAGGTTAGAAATCCTTTGCTCAACGTATTGTTGTGATAAACTCGAGAATGCAAAAGTCCCTGCAATATAGTAAGTTTCATAAATATTACTTCCCTCTCTTTATTCCCTTTCTGATTTTGAATTGGAAAGACTATGACATATAGAAGCATCAGAGTTCACATTCTAGTTTTTCACAGGCACACAAAGTCCAAGATAAAGCAATGGAGACAGGAGACCTACAGCTAGAATGCTCAGAATTAGATTTTAGGTCGAGGATTTTTTTTTTTTTTTACTTCTGAAGTATCGAACTATGAAAACCATTAAATAAATGGAAATAAAGTTCCTTCATATGTGCCCTGTCACAGATAATCAGAACATATGCCTTCCAGGCCACTTCACCTGCTATACTTGTAACACTGTTTAATATTTGTGGAGATCCATTGTGGACTTAAAGTCATTTAAATTTCTAAAATTTCAATTAACAAAAACTCAGAAGGAAAACTCAGAATTGAACAGTCTTTCTTGATCAGGTTGATAATACACAGTTTTCAAGGAAATTCTTCTTTCTGAGCTATCCCCTGACTTTTTCCCAAGCCAACGTTTCTCTCAGAATGGAGAATAAATACACAGATTTGCCTACTTTAGACAGTGATGTTGAAGATACAGAAGACATATGAAAATGGGTAAAAGTAAATTCCAAAATATATCAATTTTATATTGGTACTTCTGGGTGGTTATCTGCACAGCGAATTGGCTATGCTGAAGTGCACATTATGGGTAAGAGACACATTCTATTTTATGAACATGGTTGCCTTACATGATGATAAGGAGCCATTTCTCCCAGCCGTGTTAAGAAAGTTAATCTGTCAGCATTGAAGGCAGACCACGGCTCATGAAGGGCAAGGTTATGTATTTTTCCTGCCAGTGCAAGAGGAACACTCTTGTGTACAATTTCTCTGTTCATCATGTCTGAAGTTTCTGAATTATGTTTTGAGGCACGGGCTGGGGCAGTCAATCTGTAAAGTAAGTGGGCATTTTCTCTGGTGCATATCAGCTACTTCTGCATTCCTACTCTTTTGCATTTGAAAGCCATTTTTAAAGAGAGAAAGTGTGTGTCCAGGCTCAATGCTCTGCCCTCCAGATGGGAAACTGCAGCCAAACAACATTGCTTTGCAGTGGGGGAAAAAGCCAGCTCCATCATGGACTCTCCAGTCTCATGCCTCCAACCTCTACGGTGCATTCCCCCTTCAGAAGCCCCTCAGGCACCTCAAACTCAACCTGCATTCATCCTATCCTCTTCCCAATAAGCCGCTCCCACCTCCACTTCTAGCCTGACTCATAAAACTGTTCTTCAGGAAATGGAGCTGCTGTGCACCTAGCAGCTCAGCCAGAGGTTACCCTGGCAACCCCCTCTTTTTCACTCTCTCATCGTATCTACCATCATTCCCATTTCCTATATACCTCATCAGAGTCGGTTCATTTCTCTTCATCTGCAGGGCCACCACCTTTGAACAGCTTCCTAACTGCTCCCCTGCATCCACTCTACAATCAGAGAAACTGTTTATAATACAAATTACTAGCAGTTTTCAATGCCTTACCATTTCCTTGACGATAGAGTCCAATTTCTTTAGACCCTCCATAGTACAAACTCTGGCTATTTTTCATCATTCCCTTCCATTCTTTCCCTGTCTCTCTCTGTCAGTATGGAAATCTTTCATTTATTTGAAAGCACAGGATTTTTTCTTCTTTGGGTTTTTTAACTGGCTTTCTAACTTCTCCACCCTTTAACTAGGAGAATCTGTATCAATTCATATGGGTAGCCACACTCAAGCTTTAAATTCCATCAAGATGTTGTTTCCTTTGGGATGCCTGATTGCTCTCCCTCTACCCAACCACCACCAGGCGTCTACCTGCCAGGCCACCTTCCCGGAATGTGGGTCCAGTCCTGGGCTCCCAGGAGAACCTCATAAGCGTTAGTACTGGAGGTCCTCTATGCAACTCATCACCCCAGCTGGGAGCAACTGGGGAAACACAGAAGGTCAGAAAGTTCTCCAAGGGGAGAAACAGACCAGGACCATGGTCCCTCTCCTGAACTATATTGTGGGTTCCTGCTGGTCCCAAGCACTGGAGGGAGATCTGAAGCACTCAAAAGGTCATGCCTAGATTAGGATTTCTATTTACCCAGAGTCTAAGGGACTGAGGGAAGTCCACCTTTTCAAATTTCATCTTTCTGGCTCAAATGACTAAATTTGGACAGTGTAGGGGCAAAATTACCATATGGTTAAGAATCTTTGTGCAAGTAACAGATATTCATGTAGGCTTTCTTAAGTCGAATGGGAATGTATTATAGGGATACAGAAGTATCTAATGAAATCTGAGGGCAGAAATATGGACGGCTATAGAAAGGAACTAGAACAAATAATTTTAAACTTTTCAGATTTTTTTAAAAAAATATTTCTCATGTCTGCTCCTCCCTTGCATTGTTTCCCTTTGTCCCTCTGCAGACTGGCTTTTTTGCTTTGTCTACAAGCAAACCGCGGATGAAGCACCGTTCTTCGGTTTATATGTTGGAGGTCCAGACTTGCAGCCTCAGGTCCAAGTTGGAAGTGGTCCCAACTCTAAGTTTCTGAAAGAGAGCCTGATGGGCTCAGTGCTGCTTAGCTGCCCACATCTGACCCAGCAAGCTACATCCACATAGCACGCAGGGCCACATTTCTGTAACACAATGGGAAGACGGCACAGAAGAGTTTTGGGGATCCCACTGTCCTCACCGCCCTCAGGCTTACTCCACAGTGCCACCTGCCTTCCTAGTTCCCACCCTGTACATCTATGTCCCCACCACTATCTAAAGAACTCACCCTACTCTTGCAGGCCAAAAATCCATGTGCTACTGTAAAATTCTTCCACCTTCCCTGCTCCATGAAATATTATTTCTTTTGTTTTTCCTTTCAAAAGGCTATAAATAGGAGAAGGTAGGCTGGAGGAGTTATCTTTTACCTGCCAGTAGGACACCAACCTGTTAGGTCTCAAAAAATGTTCTCTCCGTTTCACAAATGTTAGTTGTTCTGATTTTATTTTATTCCCTATTTCTTATCACCCCCTTGTCTAAGACTGGCACTATTGCAAATGAACTGGGTCAGAACCTAATCTTTCCTTACCACTGCAACCCGAGAATATTATCCCAAACTAAGGTCCCTTCCCTTGCCTCTCTCCCCTTGCCACCTGATACACTGCACATTGTGCTAATGTGTTGAGAATTATTAGCACAATGGACTTGGCTACCAAAAGTTTTAAAATATCCAACCACCTGTTTTCCTTTTTAACCACTTTGTTCTTTGTGATAGTAGAACCCTATCAAGCCCATCAAAAACTACCCACTGACAGGTCCTGCAAGGACTGAACTGGCAGAGGGCACAGGGCTTAACCACTCAGAGAATAACTCTCCACGTGGTGTAACAAGAAGCGATTTGCCAGTCTTCCTTTCTATGATACTACTTCATTTTAACGAGGCAGTACAAACGGTTAGCATCCCGTTTACTGACAGGTCTCTTTTAATTATACTCTTCCCTCCTGGTTTCCCTCCCACCACAACCCAGTAAAGTTTAGGTGAAACAGAGGGAAACTGTCCTCAGCCGCAGTGCTCTCCCCCTGCTGCAGAGCTGCAGGATGCCTCGTACATGCTGTACTAGGTGTCAGCAGCTGTTCTTCATCTGCCCTTTTCTTGCTCTTCCCAGACATTGGAACTTCTTCCAAAAGGCATTTTCCCTCTTTGCCAAACTTTCCATATGTTAGACTAAAGAATTATTTCTTGAACCCTGGGGACTTCTGGTTTTAAGCTTTAAAAATTTGCTAAACAATGCTTCTTTTTTATTTGTTCCCCCTTTAAACAATTCAAAAATGAGATCAATCTCTCTCTCTTTTCTCTCTCTCTCTCTCGCACTCTTTCTTGCTCTGGCTCTATGATATTCCTTATACGAAAACCTTCCTTTAGCACTGTACACTTTTTAGCTTCTAACCTGGAATCCTTAAATCCCATTTTTTTCAAACCACTTTCTGAAAATTATCTTATTCCATGCATGCATACATCCTCATAATATCTTCCAAAAGCAATAAAGAGAGCAGGTGCTACTTTGCTCAGCATTTAATACAACTCTATTTGAAACAATAAAAAAAAAAACCAAAAAACACTTTTCCATGTTTCAGCATGTCCACTAGATGGCGGAGTAGTCCTCCATTTTATTTCTATGAAAAGGGCCCCTTATTGCTAAGTATTTCCTTTGGGTAGAGCACATTGTGTTGCTCCATTTATTTTCAAATTCTAGACTTTCTGATGTCCTGTAAAGTCTTTATAAGCAAGGACAGAAAAAGTGATCATCTACTGAACATGTGCTATAACCATGTACCTTGCTAAGATTTGCTTTATGATTATAGGCACATATATTTAATAAATAAATTATAAAATGGATAATATTTTATGACATAATAATGGTGATAAGATCAATAAGAAATAAAACACTATTCCACTAGATATTCTTATGTTATATAACTGACAAAGAAACTTTAATAAACTTAAAAAATTTAACTCTGGCTGAAGATTCAGAAAGGGCTACAAGCACTTTTACATTTCTGTTTCTACTCACAGGTAAACGAACGTGCCAAACCAATATGTGGAAAGTATAATGCTATTTCTGAGTCATATTACCATTCAGCACAACCTTCTGTTCTCCTCACTGACTAAAGGCATTGTTTGGCTTTTTAGGAAGACAGCTTTTTTAAATGTTAAGTACTTCAAAATGAAATGTCTTGATTACGTCCATAAGCAATGGTAAGGTGAGTAATGGTCTGAATTTTCCGGTAAATGGTACTTAATTAGTTTTTGGACGTATCCAAAGCTAAAAACATGTTGTTTTGAATAAAGCCTTGCCAGTGTTTTTATTTGTTTGTTTTGTTTTGTCTTATTAATATATCACACTAGATACTGAACCGAAAGAAATATATGCAAACATCTGATAGAAATTTCACTAATTTGATTTAAATCTCTACTTCAGTGGATTTAAGAGTGTGCCCTGCAAAGTGCTGGGGGCTCTGAGGGGCCTGTGTGGGGCTTCCACACAGACAACAGGAGGAAGGTCTGCCCCTACACAGGCTCTCCCATCCTAGCCAGAGAATGTACACATTCATCCCTTTCTCACACTGGGCAGCCCCTTTCATTGAAACAAAAAGTTTTGCAGCTAATAAAAGCCATTTGAATTGTCTGTTATTAAGTATAGGTCAAATGAACATCACTTGGTATATATAGAAATAAGAATTCTATTTTTGCCAATGGAAAAAAAATGACTTAATCTGAATAATTTGGTAAAAATAAAGTCAAAATTTTGTGCCAAGAAATTAAAACTAGAGAGCAGCTATCATATAAAAAATCAGATTTAACTGGATTTGTTATTTTAGTCATTTTGTTGTCATAGCTAGTGGCTTAATCAAATGCACTCAGGCAAAGAAAACTAAGGAAAGCAAGAGATCCACGAAGCACAAAATGTGCCCATCTGCCTGCCTCTGTTGCAGGGGGCTCAGGGGAGGGCCTACTCGCATATGCACACAGAGATATGCTGATAAGAACCTGTCCCATGGAGTGCGAAAGACAACTTGCAAAGCACTGAGGGCTGCAGGACATTGTCTTGAAGTGGACAATTCATCATAGGGGATTTAAAAGTGCTCATGCACTTCTCATATATATTTCATATGAGTCTTAAACTAGCCCAGAGATACAAGACGTCATTTGAAGGAAAAAAATTCTGGCCTGTAAATAAGTTAATGAATGTTGTATCTTAGAGGACAGTCAATTGTTGGGAAAAGATGAAAAAAACTCTACTGCCTAAGAAACATTATTCATTGATGTAGCTTAGCTCCTGAAACAAAGATACCTCCAAGTTTTATGGGATAAACATCATTCCTCACTCGTCTAACCACCCAGTGCTAATGTCTTGGTCAAGCTTTTTCCATTTGTGACTTTGCCATTCCCCTAGGGCCTTGGGATCCACTGAAATCTGGTGGTAGAACAGAAAAGACAGAGAGTGGAGGCAGTATATCAACTTCTTTAAAAAATGCTCTCCCTGGAAGTGGCATTTATTGGTGAGACCTTGTCACATGGTCATACCAACAGCAAAGTCTCTGGGTGGCCACTTCCCAACACTACACTGTGAGAGGTAAAGTAAGAATTACAGTGAGCTAGTTATAACTGCCATAGCAATAAAAAAAATCAAAGGATAAAATAAGTTATTTCATTAAATAGGGAATACAGAATACCAGAGAAAATGATTTCTTGCACTTTGTATACAAATTTTTTAAAATTAATTAATTAGAGAAAGCTGCGCACCAGCTTTCTCTAGTTGTGGCGAGCGAGGGCTACTCTTCATTGCGGCGCGCGGGCTTCTCATTGTGGTGGCTTCTCTTGCTGTGGAGCATGGGCTCTGGGCCTGCGGTCTTCAGTAGCTGTGGCTTGCGGGATCTAGAGCGCAGGCTCAGTAGTTGTGGCTCATGGGCTTTGTTGCTCCACGGCATGTGAGATCTTCCTGGACCAGGGCTCGAACCCGTGTCCCCCGCATTGGCAGGTGGACTCCTAACTACTGTGCCACCAGGGAAGACATGTATAAAAATTTTAAACCAATATTGGGTCTGAAATATGTTAGAGCCTGATTACAGCTTTCCTAGAGTAAGACTGCAAGACTTTGTTGTGGATGTTCATTCAATTTAACTCACCAAATATTTATTGTTCTTCTGTGGAAAGATATTTAAAAAGGACACACTTGTACGTACACAGACTCTAACCAGTGGCTTAAAATCAACTCAAGGGATAAGACAAAGACACGACTATTATGCTAAACAGAGTGAGGTGGCAAAAACTGAACAAGTAACATGCACTAGAGGATGGGCTGGCATAATTTTTTGTAAAGGAACGGATAGTATATATTTTAGGCTTTGTGCAACTACTCAACATTGTGGTTGTAGTGTGAGAACAGCTACAGACACTGAATAAATAGGTGGGTGTGGCTGTGTCCCTGCACACTTTATTTACAAACACAGGCAGTGTTTGTAGTGCCTCTACTCTCTATCTTTTCTGTCCTACCTCAGGCTGTAGTTTGCTGACCCTGGCTCTAGAGGCTCCATTAACAAAAATGTCAAACCTGGTGGCAGGAGACGGCTTTACAACCCCTCTGAGGCTGAAGCACAAGCTTCAGTAGAACACACGATGCAACGTGGCACTCCACCCGTTTATGGAGACAACTAACATTATCACAGCATCAAGAAGAGCAGACAAACAGCAAGAGGAAGGGTTTTCTCTAGGATCTTCTAATCTTGACCTCTCATAGACTTCAAGTTTATCTTTTTTTTTTTTTGCGTTTAGCTTGTATATTGCTAGTTTTGTGCCTTATGTTTCTATTCTAGGGCTTAAATTGTAATCTTTGATAAGAATATGTCAATATCTCTTATTACTACTTAATGAATTAACTTCTCTTTTTCTTTAAGGATGGTCTATATATCTGGCCTATAGGCTGATTTGTCTAAGGAAGAATGCATTTTACCAAATAAAGGGTTCTCTACACAGAGCTGATGTTTTCTAATGTTAGATTTCTATTTTTGTTATATATGAGCATAGAAAGACCAGATGTAGAAGGACAGATGTAGACTTATCTAAACAAAAGTATCCAAGAATCAGGGGTTGACTACAGTACTCTCAACCCAGGAACTCAGAATATTTAGAAATATAATTTATTTTTCTATAAGCGAGCTTAATTCCTACTTCACTTATATTAGACTTTTATCTCACTCAGTGTGGGAGCCTTGGGCCCTATAAACTCTGATATACCATAAACTCTGAAGGCTTGCCACCTTCCCCTGGTTACGTGGATTAGGTGTATTACTGAGTAATAATCCCACAAAACCAGGGCAGTAACGCAATACAGATGTGCTTCTTTCTTTCTCGTGTCATCGTCCTATGTACGTTGAGGGGCTCAGTCCCACACGGTTATTCAGGGATACGGATTTCTTCCACCTAGGGGAAGCCTCCCGAGGATCCTTTATAACTAAGAGGTGAAGGAAGAGGAGACCAGGAAGGACACTGGCTGTCCATCCCTCAGTGAGAAGGCCAGGAGATGTTACACACCCCTGCAACTCACACTCCACTGCAGAGAACTAATCCTATAATCCCCAGTGACATGAAAGGGAGCTAGGAAAGACTATCTAGAAATGTGTGCTGGAAAAATAAGAAACTAGTCTCATGACCACAGACTAGTGTTGTCTTTGCCACAACAGTCCACTTCACTTTCAAATTCCCCAAACTTATCAAGGAAATTTCACCTGTTGACCTAACCCTGGGGTTTTTGCTGGGAGGAGAGCAGATATCAGGGCCCACAACTATACAGCCATGTTTCCATTCCAAGCCCTGCCAACCCAAACCGGGGCATCTTATCTAGTCATCTCTCAGGAAACCTGGCTCTGACTCAGTCATCCAAGCAACCAGAGCCTTCTGATTGTAATTACAGAAGTACATCTGGCTTTTGCACCAGAAATTTATTAATTCATTCACCAGATAGTGATTGACACTCAATGTTCTCTGTTCTAGACACTTGGGATGTTATCAGTGAGGCAAGGGCAGTGGGAGCAAGTATCTCAGCTTTTGGGAGCTTTAGACAGAAACAGCAGAAACAACAAGGATATTATACTGTACAGTAGAGGGTGATAAACCCTGTGGAAAATGTAGGGTACAGGGCAATGGGGTGCTAGGAGAACGGCTGGTTACCATTTTTTAAATGGTGTCCAGGTTAAGACTTGTTGAGATGATAACTGAGCAAAACCTTGAAACAGATGAGAGAGTTGGCCAAGAAAATATCTAAGGGGAAAGAATTCCAAGCAAAGGGTCTGAGGAAGGAACACACCTGACATGTTCGACGAGGAAAAGGAAAGCATCATGGCAGGAGTAGAGTGAGCAAGGGAGAGACCGTGCCTGAAGTCAGAGAGATGAGAAGGTCCCAAGCACGTGGGAACTTGCAGTTTGTTCTGAGGCTCCTCTCGGGGCAGTGAGGAAGCAGGCTATTCCTGGCCTCTTCATTTTTGATCTTAGATTCCACTGTGACCCCCTGTTGGTTGCTGTTGTTTTTGCTCTCCTCCTCCTCCTAGTTTTCCGGAAATCACTCTTTAATAAGCCAGCATTCTATAACCCTCCACATGTCCTGTCATCTCTCTCAGCTCAGGCTCTCCTCCTCCTTTTTGCAACTTAACAATTAATCTCCCTTCGCAGTAGTACATATGAAGAGTTTTAATACACTTTTGAGTAATAAAGAGTTGTCACCCCGGATGCTGAGGTCCTCACTAATTTCTACCATAATCAGAAATCTTATTTGAATGGGATGTCGTGATAAGTACAGGACCACTGTTTCAAAGCATCTTGCTCAAGATGCTGTCTCTGTCTCTCTATAGATATAAATACACACACACACACACACACACACACACGCACACCCTCTGTCTTTTTTTCATCATCTCCTTGCAGATATTGGTTTACATGGGAGCTGAGGAACCACCTGGGGAAAGAACTAAGACCATACCCCAAGTCAAGCTGAGATATATGAAGACCTGAAAGTGCAGGAGACACAGTAACAAAAATGGGCATGTGGAGCCTCTGAGAGGATTCATCAAGGGGGAAGGACCCTGGAATTCTGACCCTGAGGTGGGTGCAGGGAGAGGCTGTGAAGTTGAAAGGATAGCATGTTACTGTGTAACAGGGCAGTGGTTAGCCAAATCTTTCCATCTAAGCACCTGACGATAAAGAGCTGTGTGTGGGAAGAAAAAACTATAATCTGATCCAAATGAATAAAACCTTGGAGAACGAATAACACAGAAGTGAGAAAATTATTATCCTCCACATTTCAGAGCAGAAAGTTGTCTCTAGAGCCAGAACATCCCCAGGAAACTGTCGTCAGGAGGGGATCTCCACAGGAGAGAGAGTTCAATGGAGCATTGTGAGCCCGGAGTCTTCCTTGGGTAGCTCATGAACACATGTGATACACCCTTGAAGATTCCAGCAGTTACTCACAATGAGACCCCACATTCACAAAGGTGTGTGCCAATGAACTGATGGAAGCCTGGTAGCAATGTCAATGTGTCCCCATGACCTTAGGATGAAGATTCCCCACTGCTCTTTGCAGGGTGTGTGGAAGAACATTTTGGAGTGTATTTTCAGAAGGCAACTGGAATGCCGCAGCCAATTTATCTCTGACCAACAGGAGGTGCTAAGTGGTGATGACTACAGAACCAACTCCTCCAGGCTATGCAAAGCAAGTAGACAGCTGCACAGTAACCATCCTTTAACTTAAGATTGACAGTGGGTCTCTCTGGTCACCTCAGACATATTTGTAGGTCACTTATCTAAAGTCACTTAGGAATTCAGTAGAGCAATTTTTCTGTGATGAGATGCATTATCACCTCAAATGTTGGAAACAGAAAGCTGTTGGATACTTGTGGATGTACATATGTGTGTGTATATGTGAAACAACGTGACTGTCACAAACACATTATACTCAAACTAGTTTATACTCAAACACGACTGTGTTCCTTAGATGTCTTGTACTTTAGTTACCACGGTAACTGTCACACCTTATCAGGACTCATTTGGTTTAATATTTTTGCTTCTCCAGTTGAAATCTAATTTACATATAGTCAACCACATCTTCTTCACCAAGGAACCCCCAACGCTTAATACGGCATATAGCTGTGCCTAGTGTGTCCTTATCAAATGAATGAATGAATGGAGTATCCATTATAGGTATCTTCTATAATGTCTAGTAAGATTCTTAGCCATAGGTATTGTATAAATCAAAGCAGACAGAGTCTCACCCACAGATACACACACACACACACACACACACACACACACACACACACACACACA